>NW_013952640.1:713430-714613 GCF_001266775.1 Austrofundulus limnaeus | reverse complement strand
CATAAAAACATGGATGACTCTTAATTTTCTGCTTCTAAACTCAGATAAGACAGAGGTTATGACTTTTGGACCTGAACATAGGAATAAACTTTGCAGCTTTTCACCTTCTCTGGATGGCATTAATCTTCGATTTAATCTAAGATTCACATTCACGGTTTCAAGATGGCGGCGCCGTTGTTTGGCTGGTCCACCTCTTGCTCCTATTTATGYTTTTTCTTCATATTTTTATGCCTGTTATGGATTATTTTATTCCAAATGCTTGGTCCTTTTTGTCCTCTGACCAACATGAACATCTTGGCTGCTGCAGCTCCTCAGCTCCACAATGATCATCAGTCAATACTGATGMTAAGAAGATCCATGGAGCTGCCTTTCTCCACATGGGAGGACTACCACCGCACTCATCCTCCGCCTCTCCTCCACCTCTCAGAGCTGGGCAGACATCTGATCACCCTCCCTCAACGTTGTGATAATCCAGCGAGGAAACACAAAAAGTGAGGCTGCSATGCAGGTGTTTCATCCCGAAAAAAGTGCTCTGCTGGAYCTGGTGGTTCCCTKCACAGAGTCCGGCCTCGCTGCCTCCTTTATCTGACTGGAGCCTGGGACCTTGATGGCCCTCTCGGCGCACACCGTGCCTGGCCTAGCATCTCGGCATCGATTTCCTCCCAAAAGCTGGCACCACGGCTCCCGCTCCGAGCTTCGCAAAAGGAACCTCGTCCAAATTCCTCTGGTTTCACCGCCGGACCTCAACAACCCTCCACCGCTCCAGATGCTTGTCCTGAACGCGAGATCCATCGCCAACAAGGCTCTTCTGCTCAATGATCTGTTTCACGCCAAAGATCTTGACTTTATGTTCCTGGTTGAAACTTGGCAGAAGAAAGATGAACACTTCCACCTGAATGAGCTTTGTTCGTCTGGAGACACGGTCCTCGCGACGCCATGGATGGAGAATTGGGGCCGCGGCCTCGCCGCCGTACATCGTGACAATTCAACCTGCAAGCTGGTGAGCACCAGGACTTTTACCATGTTTGAATCACTGACTGTTAAAGTTGGATCTTCTTATCCCTTCTACTGCATCTTGATTTATCGCCCTCTGGAAACTTTCTTTAAGACTTTGCTGATTTTTTATCCGCCGTCATAAAACTGGACCGCCTTTTACTGCTTGGTGACGTTAGTATTCACTTTG
>NW_013952640.1:709486-711056 GCF_001266775.1 Austrofundulus limnaeus | reverse complement strand
GCCCCCTAAGCCAGATCATTGACAATTTTCATGTCTCCAATCACTTCTACACTAATGATCTGCAGTTATACTGCTCTTTTAATGAGTCAAGTTCCCACAAGCTGATCTCTTTTTTAGACTGTATCACAGAAGTCAACAAATGGCTCTCTGACAACCTGCTACACCTTAATCGTGACAAGACTGAAACTCTGATCCTGGCGCCTGAAAATAAGATCCCTCAGATAAAAGAACAACTGGCTCTCTGGGGCTGACTGTTAAAAAGAGCATACGAAATCTGGGAGTCAATTTTGATTCAGACCTGTCACTAGATAAACATGTCAAAAATCTAGTTGCCTCATGCTATTTTCAATTCTGTAACATTTCTAAACTTCGCCCCCTCCTGCCTGCCTCTGACCTGGAAATGGTAATCCATGCCTTTATCTCAACCCGTCTTGACTACTATAACAGCCTGTTCACCTGCTTAAATCAGAAACAATTAAACCGGCTCCAACTTGTACAAAGCTTGGCTGCTAGACTCCTAACTAGAACATTTAAATTCTCCCACATCACCCCTATATTATCAGACCTCCACTGGCTACCTGTACAACTCAGACTCAAGTTCAAAATCCTGGTTCTACTTTTAGAGCTCTACACGGCCAAACACCAAACTACATCTCCGGTCTTCTCTCTCCTTATAACCCCAGACGCAACTTGCGCTCACAAGACCAGAATCTTCTCTTGGTCCCCCGTACTCGCTTCAAGACCCGTGGTGCCTTTTCCTCAATGGCTCCCAGACTGTGGAATGCCCTTCCACCCTATCTAAGATCTCTTGATAACACTGACTCCTTTAAAAAACAACTAAAAACATACCTTTTCACTCAAGCATTCAACTGAATATATTCAACACCTCACAACTTGAGTTTATAAGCCCTGACTAACAATCATGTGTGCTATTCCAGTCTAGTATCCGTCCCCTCCACCTACAAGGGTGAGAGATAAATAGAACTCCTTTTTGTTTGTTTGTTTGTTTTTTCAAATATTGAATGTATTGACTGTGATGGACTTGCGACCTGTCCAGGGTGTACCCCGCCCCTCGCACTGTGACTGCTGGATATGGGCACCAGTGACCCACGCAACCCTGAAAAGGAAGAAGCGTGTACAGAAAATGGATGGATGGATGGATGGATGAATGTATTGAATGTATAATTTGTACAGTTAATGTCATATTTTTGCTTTTTCTTTCTGATAATGGATGTACAGGACCTTGTGAAATCCTTTTCTGTGAAAGGCGCTGTATAAATAAACTTTTACTCACTCACTCACTCACTTACTTACTTACTTACTTAATCTGGCCTCCAGTTCTAATTTAAAGAACATTGGTGTTATTTTTGATCAGGATATGTCTCTTAACCTTCACATTAAAAATGTTCTTCCACCTGTGTAATATCACTAAAATTAGAATTATTTGTCCAAAAATGATGCGGAAATTTATCATGTCCGGGCTGAACTACTGTAATTCTTTATTAACTGGACATCCAAAAAAAAAAAAAAAAACTCTTTAAGAAGTCTTCAGTTAATCTAAAATGCTGCT
>NW_013952640.1:701636-708729 GCF_001266775.1 Austrofundulus limnaeus | reverse complement strand
AAACTGAATTGAAATGAATTGAAATGAATTGAAATGAACTGAAACACAAACAGGAATGGCTAGATCAGCCAATCACAGGGGATGTCCGCCCTTCATTGGTGTAGCCCACAACATGGGCTTAGGGCAGGGCTGTTGAAGTAAATTGCTCCGGGGGCCACAGTTACCGCAGGCCAGCAGCTCAGAGGCCGAACATCCAGCAATTAAAGTCAACAAAATTAAACCAAGTATCACAAAGATCTGTAACCTTTGAAATAGTTTTTTTTTGCTGCATTTAATTATGAATACAACTTACAGAAACCAGTGTAATAAAAGTAGTGATAATAAAACATCAAAACAGAAACAACACATTATGCTTCTTAATTAACACAAATATTATTTTGACATCTCTGACTTGCCAAATTTTTAAAACAATTTCCTGTTTACTTTTAGTTTTATCTTCAACTGTTGTAATTTTAACTGTCTTTAGTGTGCATAAAAATGTTTTTCACCAGCTTTTAGCCAAGATTCTGAGACTTCTGTAGGTACCACGCATGTCTATTTTTAACTAAAACAACTTATAGTAATTAAAGAAGACAATCAGGAGTTTGGGTTTAAGAGATTTTAAGAACCAATTGGCGGGCCACGCTGTGGTCACTGGCCCGCGGGCCACAAGTTGAATAGCCTTGGCTTCAGGTGTATTGTGTTTGTTGTTAAACCACATGGAGACTTTAGGCTCTTTCAGACCCATACCATTTCAGAAACGTGGTCYGGCCACTTTGCTACATTCAGAAAACACAAAGAGGCGGAATGGGGAGATTTTTTTCAAAACCCGCGAGCTAGAGGAGGAAATAATTACAAACTTTAATAAAAAAAAGGTGGATAAAGAGTAAGATTATTTTTAAACATAAAATCCTCACTCCAGCTATCTCTGTGTCCTTTCTAACTGCATCCATATATCTCCTCTGTCTTTTTCCTGGCAGCTGCATCTCTAACATCCTTCAACACTGTCCSTCCTCTGGACACGTCCAAACCATCTCAGTCTGGTCTCTGTAACTTTATCTCCCAGTGGTTCWACCTGAGCTGTACCTCTGATGATCTTATTCCTAATCTTATCCATCCTTCTCACTCCTAAGGAGAACCTSARCATCTTCAGCTCCTCGTAGTCTCTCTGTTCCACCTGCCTTCCTCTCAGTCACACATACAGTATGTCTTCCGCTTGTTCCCTGTTCTCACCACAGATCACATTTCACCTGCAAATCCAAATGAAATGAATTMAATGATCACATCTTTTTATCTTAGTGGTAAAAACATTCACCTGCCACGATTTACTGGAGACTTTAWGAGCAYATTAAATTTCCCCCTTAGCTTCAGATTGTGTGGTTTTAAAGTCTGTCCCAAAGGTCAGCCTGATCATCAAGGAGACTTTGTCATTCACATCACGTTTACATGAGCTGGAACAATATTACATACACACGGTCCCAGTTTAACCCCAGAGCAATATATATGAACATAGGAAAAAAACAATAAAAGTAATAACTTAATTTAATAGAAAAGTAAAAACAGTGATAAACAGTGGTAATGGCATCACAGAAGGGAGAGGCAACATGAGCTGTAGTGACATTGTGAATTGTATACACAACACACAGTTTGGTTATACCACATGAATGGTTGGCTTATAGAAGGGAGTGGTTTGCACAGGATGAATAAAGTTACTAGTGTCAATAATGTGGTACAAATCATGATACATCAACATAAACTGATAAAGGACATGTGGAAATATGCAATAAACGTCTGGATAAGAATTTCCTGTTGTATATGATGTAATTTGATGCTATTTGAACCAACAGCCTTGCCTTAAAAAGCCTAACATTCCTCCTACATGCCTGAAGCAACGCCTGCCGTTTGTACCAAAAGCAGCAATACTTCAGCTCACGGTCTGTGAGGTAAGCAGAAAAAAGTCCCTCTTGATATGTATGTATTGTCCTTCTAATGGGCAGGTTATCTGACTGGTTTCAGTGTAACGGAGGAAGGGACGGCCCACATTCTTCAGAGCTGACCTCGTGTGAAACCCTTGATGCCTGGTTTAAAAGAAAAAAAATCTAAATCCAACTGAGTATAAGAGGACAATGCATTGTGAAATGTTTTGGTACCTTTCGACTAACAGGATTTCCCACAAACTTCGGCTTTTCTTCTTCGGGGTATCTCAGAGGAACATGGAATCACCAGAGATAAGGGGTTTAGATTTAGACATTCTTGCACAGAGGCATGTCCATTCATGTCCAAATATGGAAGCATGCTGGCACATGGACAGAAACAAAAGAAACGAGGTAAAAGGCACAGATTCAAGCCCGTGTGTGGGTGTGTGTCTCCCACATGWTGGGACAAAGAATGTACTCATTTTTCACTGTTAGTGGAATGAAAACACAAGTAAAGACCTTTGAACTCAGGTGGAGTCTCAGAGAGAGGACAACAAGACGTCTTCGGTACACCTGCTGCGCTGCTTGTTTCCTCTACGAATTCATGTTGAACCTCTTGGAGGGCGTCTTTTCTAAAGTCTCATACATATGCATTGCTCCTCTCTTACTTTACCTGCCACAGTCCATTCATCACCCGGCTTTGAACACACAAACACACAGGTTGCTAATGAGCAGGAATGTCCACAGATCGGTGAAAGAGCGCGACAGCTGTCCCAGCAGGAAGTCCTCCTATTGGTTGTCCCTTATTAGACAATAGCATGACTGGCTTTTCCTGCCACGGGTGCAGTAATACAGTACAGTGAGGGACGGTGACAAAGATCAACCAGCAGGAAGGAGCAGAGGGAAGGCGGGAGGGTGAGGGGCACACGGAGAGTCAATCCATCTTACTGAATCTATTCAGGACTGTCAAAAGCTGAAAACTGGGTGTYGGGAGGAAAAATATTTGAGGATTATTAACTAAAGGCCACAGAGACGAGCAGTGACACGACACTTCCTTTTACATGATAAAATGTTGCACATTTATGCAGCATCCGGTTCTGGTGCATGTTACATCYAATAATTAGTTTTGAGTTTCATTAAAGTCCATCCAGTATTTCATGGGATAACAACATTACAGAAAACATATCAACAAGCAGTGAGCAATAATAAAAAGGAAATAAAATGAATTTTTTGCGATCTGTCGACCAATCTGACTTCTTTTCTGTTGTGGGTTGAGTGGTGCTGCTGTCGTCTGGCAACATTTAACTGCATTTATGCTAAACAAGTAAAAAAACAGGATGTAAGGTCTTACTGGCAGCATAGCTGACATTTTTTCATGCATTGTAATGGTGAGACCACAAAGAAAATGACCTCACAGAGCTGACACGGCTTCAATGAAAATGTAAGCAAATTGCTTTAGGAGGTAAGAAAATAAACCACAGGAAAAACGGTCCATGTGCTCACAGCATGTAAACACAGCCAAAGCATGCAGGAAGGGAAGAGCGTGCTCAAAAATTGGCTTCGTACTGACTTCGGTGAAAAGAATTCACTTTTTTTAAAACTTCTCATATTCTCCCTGATGTTTGGTAGATGCTGCACCAACAAAACAAACCTGTTATTCAAAACGTCCCAAAAATCCAGACACGTTAGATTTAACACAGACACAATGTGAGCCATGACACAAGTGGAAAAGCAGTTATAGTAATTCGCATCTGCAGCGTGGGCTCAGTCTAACGTCTGGGGAGTGTACAAGAAACATTTGGCTTGAGGAGGAGGAATGTTCACAATTAGGGCCGGCCTGGATGGACTCAGGAATGTGTAAACTAAAAACAAAAAAACTGATCAATTTAAATAAGAAACATGAGCATTTTCTGTGAACATACAGTGAGAATGAAGAGTGATGAAATTTGTTGAAAAAGCTGAAACTGAGCTGTTAAAAAAGCAGAAAACTAGCAAAGAAAATGCAGCAAAAGACTAGACAAAAGTAGTAATCTAGCTCAAAACTAAAGTAGCAAATTCTGTGGCTAACAAAAAGCAAATTGGTAGCTAAAGGTGTCAGAAGGCTAAAATCTAAAAATAGCAAAAGACTGGTTACAAGTAGAAAAAGAGTAGCTAAATAAGCCAAAAGCAAACAGATTTAAGTTGTAAAATGCTAGCTAAGAGTAATTAAATGCTAACTAACAGCTAAAAGTAGCACAAAGGTAGCTAAAAGTAATAAAATGCAAGCTAGAAGCTAAAACTTATAGGCTAACTAAAATTTATAAGTAGCAAAGGGTTTTAAAAATTAACAAAAGACTAGATAAAAGCAGCAGAACGGTACCTAAAACTAAAAACAGCACAAGACAAAAACTGAGCAAGAAAGCTAAGGTAGATTTAAAGAATATTTATGAAGCTAAAATAACACAAAGCATGCAAAAAAATAGACAAAAACCTGAGTCAGCATTGGTACAGAACAGTCTTGAGGGGCATTCTGAAATGGGATTTTGTTGATAATCTGTAATCTGTTTGCATGAGCACACTCTGGAGTTGTCTGCCTTCAGCGTGTCTCTACATGAACAGAGGATTACATAATATGAGGTTGCCTGCTGCTCTGCCCTGTACAGATTTTTCACAGTGGATTATGGGTAATATTGGAAAGTTGCATTAAGGGGCAGACGGTCTGTCTGCCTCTGTGTGTTTTGTCTGTGGCGGTGGGCTGCACTGATATTAAAGCTTGAAAAAGAAAAACAGAGGCTGGGGATGTGAAAGGAAAACAACAATAMAATGAGAACAATCTTTATTTGCACAGGAATAGTTTTATTTAATAAATGATTGTACTGATGGCATTCGCTTGATTTAAACAGCTTTTTTCTAAAATCCAGATGCTCTGTTTCGACCTTAGCTGTATATTTGAGCATTTTTTTTTAAGGTTTAAACGTTTCAAAAGAGATCATTTGCGAGCCTCAGGGCCTCTGTTTGCCTTTTCAGGGAATTGTTTGACTCGCCTGAGCCTCGAGTAGACAGAATGGCACAAACCAGTGTGCGGGGTGATGTAGCAACAGCTCCGAGCATGCCTGACCTCGTCTCACACTGCAGACGCACTCGTGGCCAGTGAAACACAAGCTGAGAATGAAGCCACACACTCCCCACCCCCACCCCCCGAAAATCAGAAATCCAGTTATTCTGAGTCACAGCCATCGATTTTCTGGAGCCATCTGCTCAGTTTTTGGCCCTGGCACACATTTCCATGACTACATGCTGTCCAAATCTTTGTTAAGGTCTGCTTTCYGCTCATTTGGTGATGTAATTCTCTSCTGGTTCTTTTTGTTTGTTTATTAAAATGTCTACTGGTGACTTTAGAACTAAAATATGAGGATTTATTTTAGGTTTTAAAATAAAAACCAGTTTGTTTGCCCAGTTCTGATTAAAAGCATCCATTTACTTTTGATTTAAATAGGGAAGTTCACGCTGGTGTAAGAGAAGCAACCCAGGTGAAGCCAAACAAAACAGAACATCGCTGGAGTTCTCATAAAAACGTTCACCTTTTCTCTGTGAACAGATCCACTCTCTTGTGACCTTTTGTTGTCATATTTCAACCACAAGCTTTCAAATCCTCCAAAGTGCAATCACCGCACCATTACTTGAAAACTATGAAACCACTTGTGAAAGTAAGCTGTCTCGGTTGTTTGTAGTATGAAGCCCACAGACAATTAACCGCAGGGTGCAGGTTTGTCTGCTGTTTCACGAGGGTACACCTTGAAACAGCCTTTTCTGGACTTCAGGTTTCAAGTAGATAATGTTACTTGCTGTTCAAACACTTTATTTTACCTGATATTTACCTTCCAGCCCTTAAACAACCAAGACAACCAATAAACTTTCATCTAAGCAAATATTTGTTTGCCTAGATGAGCTAGAAAAACAGCTAGCTAAAAGCAAATATAAAAAATATCCAAGCTTTGGCTCATTCTCTGCTCTAAACCAGGCAGTGTTTTCTTTAAGTCTTAATAATTCTGTGGTTTTGCTAAAGCTAAACAAGATGCTAACAATACTAAAGGAATGTGTCATTTTTGTTCAACATTATACAGTTTTGTTATGTGACACTTTTTTGTCACACTATGTCAGCATTTAAAACCTATAATTATTTTTAAAGTAACTGAACTAACTGGTTTTATTGTTGTAGACTAACAGGCACAAGCTAATTCTCCCCATGTCTTGACTTGCCTGACTTCTGGCTGTAATTTTATCAATATAAAAGGAAGTAAATAAAATCACTTTTAAAATCAAGTATTTGAGTTTATAACCAAACTGAAAGGAAACAAAGTGGCAGAGATTTAAGAAAAAAGAGAAAACATACTGTACTTATGGTTTAGCTAGAAACTTTGTGAAATAGCAAGAAATACTGTTAGCTAGCTCACATTTATGCTAACTTATTACAAAAACTTTATACTAAAAATTAACTTGACAACTACTGGTATGTTTATTCTGTTTTATTGCAGCTGGTTTAGGTAACTCATGTCATATTAACCCATAAACTGCAAATCATCCAGTATCTTTTTAAACAAATATACTGCATACATCTGACATATGGTTTGACTGCAACAATATAATTAAGTAACACAAGACAATTTAAGTGAATTCAACAAAGAGAATATGTTATATGTAATGCAAATGGAAACTAGTATTTTTTTTTTAAAAAAGGCATATATCCTGTAGCCTCTCATGCCATTTAAACAAAAAGATCATCTTATACTGAAAAAGGAAAGTTTGTTTTAGTCAAATCTAAATTAAGAACTGCACAGTTTTACACTCACTGGCCACTTTATTAAGTACACCTTGATAATACCAGGTTGGACCATTTTTGCCTTCAGAACTGCCTTAATCCTCCATGGCATAGATTCACCAAGGTGCTGGAAGCATTCCTCAGAGATTTTGGTCCATATTGACATGACAGCATCACATAGATGCAGATTTATCAGCTGCACATCCATGATGCGAATCTCCCGTTCCACCACATCCCAAAGATGCTCAGATTGAGATCTGGTGACTGTGGAGGCCATTTGAGTACAGTGAACTCATTCGTTAAAGAAACCAGTCTGAGTTTACTCACACTTTATGACATGGAGTGTTATCCTGCTGGAAACAGCCATCAGAAGATGGTAAACTGTGGTCATAAAGGGATG
>NW_013952640.1:689157-701061 GCF_001266775.1 Austrofundulus limnaeus | reverse complement strand
ACCCTAGAGATGGTTATGTGTGAAAATCCCAGTAGATCAGCAGTTTGTGAAATACTCAGACCAGCTTGTCTGGCACCAACAACCATGCCACGTTCAAAGTCCGTTAAATCACCTTTCTTTCCCATTCTGATGCTCAGTTTGAACTGCAGCAGATTGTCTTGGCCAGGGATGGGCAATCCTGGTCCTCAAGGTCCACAGCCTTGCGTATTTTACTTTTTTTCCATCACACCTGATTCAATTATTATGTTATCTCTTCCAACTTCTGCAGAAACCTGACAATCATCCATTCATTCAAATCAGTTGTGTTGGAGAGAAACAAGTAAAACATGCAGGGCTGCGGCCCTCCAGGACCAGGATTGCCCACCCGTGGTCTTTGCCATGTCCATTGAGTTGCTGCCATGTGATTGGCTRATTCKACATTTGCRTTAATGAGCATTTGGACAGGTGGAYCTAATAAAGTGGCCGGTGAGTGTGTGTGATAATGCTTGCAAGACATCATGCTCAGACTGTGTGTTGTGAATGACCCTTAGCTACAATTTTAACTAAATACATGTAACACTGACTGAGTTGTAGTCAGTTTTGTGTTTTCTATGGTGAWTTAGRTTGGCTTCAAATGTTTGWMAGTTGTAGAAATAGTTTATATTCAAGAATTTTTTTCCTGTATCATTCAGATCGACACAGTGGTTCATGAAATATTTTGATGACAAGCCGACACAAACACTGGCAAAAAGAGCTGCAATGAAAATATTGTGTTTGGTTTGAATGTCTTTGGATGGGTCAGAGCTAACAGACATGCTCAAGTCAACATACCACTTAGCCTTTTTCAGTTATTATTCGTGTGCAAAATGTAGATTCATGCCTTTAAATAAAACCCTGACACCAATTTGGTAACTGTGTTTACATTTCTGTGAGTGACAGAGACAAGAAACTGACTAAAATGTAGGTGAGTTATGTCACTTTCAGCTGTCAGGAGCAGGAAACAGAAGAGTTATATCGTATACCCCTGAGGTACCTTGAAGCTCATGACAGGCTTTCTGTCATTAGTTATATAAGATCCAGCCCAAGGCTTCACAGAACACAGAGCCACTGCATGAGCCTGACAGAACCTGCACGTCTGTCTGCAGCATTTGGCTCCACGCTCCTGATCACAGTCAGCATCTTGTCGTGTTGGATTAGCCCGTGTTGGCACATTGTCTTTGATGGGGATGTCTGTGCCAGTTAAGACAGGCCTGTTTGTGTTTTGATTTCAGCTATTGTGCACTAAAAAATAATTAAAGAAAAATGAAAAAATGCAATTGAAATATAAAGACATCCAAATCCTTTGGTGCTTTCAACAATATCAATCAAAATAAAAAAKGCTGGTGGTTTTAGATTTACGGTAGCTGGAAGCAGCAGTTGTTATCAGCACCAAGCCAGGTCTCTCAGTCCCAGTGAACCAGTTCACCCCACTCTGGCACATAGATGCTCCGGTCATTCTGCATGACCGAACCCTTGAAGTTACACTAATGTGCGAAAAGTGAGAATGCATTATGCAGTGGGGTTCGAACCACCGTGCAAACTGATTAGATTGTGACGGCTGTGAGCCAGCATATCTGGTGGGTGCAGGAATGTTAGAGGCTGCTGATTGTCTCCGTGTCAGATGCTGAGGACAATATAGGGTCTGCATTGTTAGAAAACTAGAGGTTTGSCTGGACCCGCTATCTAATCTCATCAAGCTGTTAGCGCCGAGGAATGCTTGAATGTGTTCACACATTTGTCTTCGATGTCAGCAGACTTATTGAGTAATTAATTGTCGTTGCTCCAGTGTGATACAATATTTGGGCGAATGCTGATTCAGCGTTCATACTTTTGTTTTTCTGTTTATGGTTTATTCCCTACATAATTTGCAAACTCTAGTTAGCAGTACTTTAATCGTTCTTAGGTCAAAACATTCACCCTGAATTGGAACAGTGCCCTTTGACTTTAGAATTTGCAACTTTTATACTTTTAGAAGTATTTGGCCTTTATTTGTAAACAATTTTACATGTAGGAATATGTTGAAATCCCTTCCATTCTTCTAAAAGCTTTGTTCTCTAAAACCCACTTCAACATTATTAATCTGTTTTGTTTTGTTTTTGTATGTGCAATTTAGCTCTTAGCTATGGCTTTATTAATTTTAGCCTCATGATTTTTGCTACATATAGTTTCTGGCCACAGTTTGGCTAACAGTAACTTTTAGTTTTGATTTTGTTAATATTAGCTATTAGTAGCTGTTTCACTACATTTAACGTTTAGCCATGGCTTTGTTAATTTTAGCTTCTAATTTTGATACATCCAGCCTTTGCCTACAATTTGGCTAGCATTAGCATTTTTCTATAACTTTGATCAATTTTGCTTTCTGATTTTGCTAACAGCTTTTTTGCAACTGTTTTACTATTTTTTGCAATGATTTTGTTCATATTAGCTCCCTATTTATGATTTTGCTAAATTTAGCTTGTAATTATTATAATAGCTTTTAGCTATGGCTTTTAACATTAGCCTTTAGCCACTGTTGTACAAAATTTATCTTTCTGCTATGATTTTGTTAATTTTAGCTATTTATTTATGATTTGTGAAAAATGTAGCTTTTGGCTACAAATTGGCTAATGTTAGTCTTTTGCCTTGACTTGATTGATTGAATGTATTTAGCAGTAATATTGCATGTACATACACACTTAGTACATTCATTATTAGTACTTGGATAGCACAAGAAAGTAAGAAACTCTTATTTCCATTGTGGTCCAATGATGAGAAGCGACGTACAATTTATGGAGAAAAAGGTCATTAAGTTTCTGACAGTCAGAAAGGTATGCTGATACAACTGAATAGATAAGAAAATGAGAAAGATGAGTTTATGAGTTTGAGGGCAGTGAAGAGATTTAACTCCTCTTCACGAAGACTGTTGAGTAGAAGATCTTTTACCTTTGATTTAAAATTCTCTATGCAGTGTATTGACTGTAAATGTGTTGGGAGATCATTTCATGCTTTGGCTCCAGAATAGCAGAAAGTCTGACCGAAGGATTTTGAGGTGGGGATAACCACAGACAGTGGGCCAGATCGGGTGTTGTGGCACTTTTCATTTACAGTGACCAGGGTCTTAAGAAAGGAGGGAGCTTTACCGTGCAGGATATTATGAATGTGATTTAGCTTCAGTTGTTTTACTCGGAGGTGAACTGGAAGCAGCTACATCTGATCAAACTCAGAGTGACCTATATGTGTACGAGGATTGGCATTCAGGAGGTACCGGAGTATTTTGTTTTGTGAAGTCTGTAGCTGAGTTTTCTGTTTTTTTTTTTTTGGGAAGGCCTGAATACCATGAGGCACATGCATAGTCATAATGACTTTGTATGAGAGATGAGATTAGCATTTTTTTTGGTTTTAATGTTGAATGTCTTGTCTGCCTGTACAGAAACTTAAGTTTGGCATTAGATTTTCTGACAACAGTGTCAGCTATTTGACTGCCTGAGAGTGTTTCATCCAGCACCACACCTAAGTATTTAACACTTGGTTTGCTGGAGAGGGGGTGGCCATCATATTTAACGTCCAGTGGATCTTTACCATTGAGCCGTCTTTTGGATCAAAGATGATTGTTTCTGTTTTTCTGAGATGAAGATGTCTGTAAYGGTACATTCACACCAAACGCTTTTTGAGCATCAGGAGCATCTGGTTTACATGCAAAGTCAATGGTGGACGGCGCATCTAGGGGCGTCTAGAAGCCGAGCAGYGCGTCTGGCGCATTTGGAGCAGCGCGGCTCGAAGCAGTGCACGCGCRGCACATCCCAAGCGTCCGCCGCGTGAGTTGGAAAATCTGAACTTTTGCTGCTCGATGCATCGCATCAACCAATCAGAGAGACTCATTTTTCCACGTGACAGTTTCCTRAATGTKGCCCACTAAACCGAAACAGACGATCAGGAGATCTTTACCTGAAATCGACCGTCTGCAGTTGGATTTTCTGGCTGGAGATATAAGTACTGATGTGGGTCAGCTGGTCCGGACAAAAAAAAAGGTCCGTCAGCTGGCAGCTTCTGGAGCGGCAAAACTAACCGAACAAATTGTGTCTAAATCATCTGGTGAGTTAATTATCTGCTGTGTGCAACGTTAGCTTGCTCTTTAGTAATTAAATCAAAGCCATTTTCTTTTATTTTATCTTTATTTCACCTGCCGAGAGCAGACACTCCTCCTCCTACAACCCGCTGCTGCTGCTGCTTCTCGTTCTGGTCTGTAAATGTGTCTGTCCAGCATCAAGATGCGTGCATTTTGAGATCTTTGGAGGCGTGCAACGTGTTTGGTGTGAACGTAGCATATGCCATTCATGGATAGAGTGAAGTTCTGATGTTAGTGTTATCAGTGCTAGGCTTTAGCYGGGTTCCCACCAAACGCTTTTGGAGCAGCCAAAACGCTCCTGCCGCATGCGTTTGGCTGCTTGTCAGCAGCTGTCCGTTCACACTGAACGCGTCTAAAGACGCGCAATGGGAGGAGCGTCTTTGTTCTTTTTCCGGTCGGTTGATAGAACACCAACTGGAGACTGTCCATTTCAGCTAAAAAGGCTCCTGTCAGTCTGTGTCGGTTCATGAAACATCACGTGAAAAAAATATTCTCTCCCGATTGGTTGATGCTGCGCGGCGAGCAGCCAAAGTTCAATTTGTTGAACTTTAGCAGCCGCTGCTTTGCAGCTGCCGCATGTGCAGAAAAATACTCTGCCGCATGTTGCGCGCTGCTCTCAACTGGCAAAACGTGCCGCTACGTGCTGCGCTGCTCCAAGGTGCGCATCCACCATAGACTTTGCATGTAAACTGGCTGCTTTGGCTGCTCCAAACGCATTTGGTGTGTACCCGGCTTTTGCTAAATTTTTAGAGTGTCCTTGCCAGCTGCTAGGAGAGCCGAGTCGTCTGCATTTAAAAGCAGCTTGCAGTTTACAGCGGCAGACATGTTATTAACATATATGAGGAATAGTAACGGTCCGAGAATGGAACCCTGTGGGACTCCGCACATCACTTTTGTTGCAGTGGATGTTACGCCTCCGATATTTACGTCCTTGAACCAGTTTACAGCTGGTTTCTGGAGCCCCAGGGCTTCCAATTTACACATAAGAATACTGTGATCCACTGTGTCAAAGGCCTTTTGTAAGTCAAGAAGGACCATACCTGTGAGGTTGCCTTTATCTTGCTCTGACTTGATAAAATCAGGGAGGTAAATTAAGCATGTGTCTGTAGAGTGACAGGGTCTGAAACCTGACTGGAACTCGTGTAAAAGTTTGTGATCTGTGACATATTGGTTGAGTTGCTCATAGACTGTTTTCTCAATCAGTTTGCTGACAACACTGAGAATTGAGACGGGGCGATAGTTGCTAACTTCAGTTTTACTGCTCTTTTTGTGAATAGGGGTAATTTTAGCATGTTTAAGTTCAGAAGGGATACTACCTGTTGACAGAGACGAGTTTATGAGGTGTGTTAGTGGGGAGGTGAGGAACATGGCGCCATTTTTAATGAACCTGGGTGGTATTTGGCCTGGACCACATGCCTTGTTTGGGTTTAGATTTTGAAGGATTTGAGGACAGTGTCCTCGGTTCCGTGTTTGAATACAAATGAAGCACCTGAGTTTATCCATTGCTGTAGAATTGCATCATGTAGGTAGGGCCAAACCTCCCACTTCCCATGGGTAATTTTTTAGTAGAGAGGAAGCAACAGTGAAGCACCTGTTGAAGTTGTCAGCCACCTTGTGCTTGTCAAAGCATATATCGTTTTCTATTTTGAGGCCAATGTTGTTGTTGGATGTTTTTATGTTGGAGGAGGTAGTAAATTCCATAGTTTTTTGGGCTGGTTTTTACATTCTTCCATCTTGTTCACAAAATAGTTTGATTTAGCTTGGGCCTTTTTAGACTGAACCATGTTTCTTAGTAATACATATTTGTCATACCATTCTTGTTTCTTAGTTTTTCTGAACTGATTGAAAGTATGTTTCCTCTGGTGAATTAGGTGGAGAACTTCACCCATCATCCAGGGATCTGTGTTTTGTTTTATATGTACWAGTTTTAAGGGAGCAATTTTGTCTAGAACCTCCAGGACTTTTTTTTTGAACAGAGACCACACCTCTTCAATATTACTACTAATTAAGACTTCATGCCAGTTAATATTACTAAGTAGTTGTTCGAAAGACTCTTTAGTATACTTTTGTAAACATCGTATTTCAGCTGTGTTGTGTTGGTGTGCTCTAGTTTTAATTGTTTTTCGTATACAATAGGTCAGCAAGTGGTCGCTGAGACCAGTGCTAATGACACCACTTTGGCTCATTTTTGTCAGGTCAGAAACTAGAATGAGATCTAATGTAGAAGATGAAGTTGGTGTTAAGGCGGCTGTGGCGGAGTGGTTAGGGGAGTCGTCCTGGAACCAGAAGGTCACTGGCTCGATCCCCTGTCCAGCCGTCTCAGTCGTTGTGTCCTTGGGCAAGACACTTCACCCAACTTGCCTACTGATGGTGGTCAGAGGGTCTGGTGGCGCCGATGCATGGCAGCCCTGCCTCTGTCAGTGTGCCCCAGGGCAGCTGTGGCTACAGTGTAGTTTGCCATCATCAGTGTGTGAATGTGAGTGTGAATGGGTGAATGTCTGTTAGTGTAAAGCGCTTTGGGGGTCCAGAGGGACTTGAAAAGCGCTCTATAAGTTCAGTACCATTTACCATTTATCCTGGTTGGAACATTTATGATTTGGTTGAGATCAAACAGAGATCTTTGAAAAGTTTGAAACATCAACAACAACTTTGCTGAAATTAGATTGGATCAACTATTTTACTATATTCAGCTTTTTGCAATAATTTTGTTTATTTTAGCTTTACAATGTTAGGTATATTTAGCAAGGCCGCAATTTTTCTATAATTAGTTTTCAGGTGCAGATTTAATTGAATGTTTTTAGATGGATTAATGGATGGAAAAATGAGTGGACGGACGGAGGGACAGACAGATAAATCTGCAGAGGTATTTTTTTTTACTAGTTTTGCCTTTTAGCTTCTGTTTTTTATTTTAGCTAGGGTTTCACTGATTCTATTTTAAATTAAACAACTGAGTAAAAAATTAATCTTTCCACAAATGCCATCAAAGTCATTCAACAGTCTTTTCCTGAAGCGTCATTATTTCAGGGACAGTTGTGTAACAATCTGTGTTCTCCCTGCAGGTTTTATCCAGTCCAGGAAAAATAAGAGTATTACCAACACTAAGCTTAGACTGGATAAAATCACATAACATGAATTTATCAACAAGCATTCCAAGGCTGGACATTTAAATTTTATCCAAATCCGCAACCTGGACTACAGCTTCCTTACATTTGTTTCTTGTTGTTGTTGTTGTTGTTGTTGTTGTTGTTGTTGTTGTTGTTGTTGTTGTTGTTGTTGTTGTTGTTGTTTGTACCAGAATACAACGTTAATCAAAACTTACCCACAAGGCACTTGTATGAAAAAATAAATGGTTTCAACAATGAAAAAAGGCGTGTTGTTTGGGAAACTGTGGAAGCAATGAAACACAATCCATAAAATCCTGTTTGAGTAACACAACAGAGCCTAGAAGAGTTTTCAAGGTAATCAGAAATCAAAACACTGCAGTTTTTTAATATGAAACAGGTTTCACAGCATTTATATGTTGGGTAAACAACCAACACACCTTTCAGAAAGACAGGAGGTGCGATCTACCAGCAGGTATCCAGGTTCAACTCTGTTTTCTACCAGTATTACAGATGAATGCAAACAAAAATATCTTTACAAGAAGATAAATAAGTTATTTTTAATGTGCCTCTAAACTAAACTTTAAGACCCGGTCAGTGTTTGCAATGGAGTCTTCAAACTCTAATTTCAGAAATCTCATTACAGTTCAAACCCTATTTACTACCCTTCTGGTGCACCAATATCATATTTCATCCAGAAAAGATGCTGGCTGTGTTTCTAAAGCAGCAGCATTTGCATAAACTGAAACCTGTTGTATTTAGCTGGCGGCACAAAACATAAACTCTAATTCACTAAACYAAAGGTTGTTCAAAGAGCCGAGACATTTAATGTTAAATGCTGCTTCACAGAACTTCACGTCTAAAAATCTGTCTTTTACTGAAACAGTGGCTGGCTTTATTTTTAATTGATCCAGTCTGGGGTTTAATATGGATGCAGAAAGTTGATCCACCTGTAAATAATAAACTGACTGATCAAAACTTGCCTAAATTAACCAGTTATCTGGATTCCTCCAATGTTTTCTCCTTGTTTGCTCTCTAGCCTGTAGCCAATCAATTACAAGAACCCTTTGACTTGTCACAGTTTCATCAAGCTTTGTCTGCTTCACACTCTTTGTTTCACAATGGATTCAGTCACACGTCCTTGGCATGACGTACGACAACAGCTGCATGAGTAATTCTTCGAGAGAAAAGGTTCGCAACAAAAGCAGAGCCCACAGTGSGTTGGAGCTGAGGTGATAAAAAAGCTGCAGGCTGCAGACGTCGCACATTACTCCTCACCTGCGCTTTCACCGTCCTGCAGTTTTAAAGTAAAAGCTTTTGGGATTTGGAGTGCTTTTGTTTTGGGGGGAGGATTTGTTTTGGAAAGACAGAGCTGTAGAGTGGGCCCGTTTCTGGGAAATGACCCCGCTTTGACCTCTGAGGAGGAGGGGGGGGCGCTGAAGGAGGAAGATCATGGCGCCATTTTTCATACGGTGCCCCCGTCCCAACGAAAYGCCTCGCTGTGTTTCTTACGTTAATCTGGGCCCTGTTTTGTCTGAAATGTCCTGTTGAAGCAGGGCCAAAACAACRCTCGTAACAACACTCCCGCTTAATCAAAAGAAAACAAGGTCAAGGTTGAGCTGGATTCACTTCGACGGCCTCTTGGTGGGGAATATTTTGGCTGCAGCTCAGGTTTTGGATCCTCGTGTTTTGGATTTTTTTTTAAAGTCATTCCTCTCTAGCGTTTTCCTCTCAAAGCTGCCTTATTTGTGGATTATCCCCGCCACCCCCGGCACGTCGGGGGTGCTTCAGCTCTCAGCCTCCCCGCCCACGTCAACTTTGTTTCCCGCCTACATCACGTCAGGTCCAGGCTGCGTYGGAATGCTAATCGGCAGAGATAACAGACGGGCTGAAACCTCTGCTTCTCCAGGCCAGTCCTAATATTTACATTCTGACGAGAGCAATTTGAGAAGATGAGGCCTGGATCTGTTTGTTCACATTTTCTCTGGAGTGTTTGGCCTTTTTTTAATTACAAACCTGTTGCTTATATTCAGCAATCCCCTGTTAAAAAAAACAGCTCTGCAGACATTTGGATGACATTTAATGCTTCATTAGATTTTGCTGTATTTGGTCAACAAAACAGTAGTGATCCTGAGGAGTTTTTTTATTGCACCATGTGCTTTTGGTTACATAATTTGTAAGTAAAGAAGTCAAACAGTGGGTTTGAAAGTCATGCTTTAGGGCAGCACAGCTGGGTTTTCTAGTAGAGATGTGACGTTCGAGAACGATCCGAGTCTTTTGAACGGCTCTTTACAACAAATGATAGGAGCCGAAACGCTGGCAGTAACGAGTCATTTGTAGTTTTATTTCTTTTATTCCTCATACAATCTTTTTTTCCATACTTAAATCGCTCCCACTTTGCTTTTTCATGGAAAACAGGCGGAGTAATGGAGTACAGAAGCTCACGGTGAAAGGGGAAGGGGGTTTCCGCTTGACAAACACATGGTTCCACCCATGTAATGTGATGATGTCATTACGTACGGCTACGTGATGACATATTTCCCTACGTGATGACGTAATACGTTCAAAATCGAACGGTTCTTTTGAACRGCTCTATGAAACAAATGGCTCCCMAAGATCCGGATCCCTTCAAAGAGCCATTTATCCCGTCACTATTTTCTAGCTGCTCACTTACAAACATGTCTCTGCCAAGATGATAAACAGTACATGAGTCAGGTTTTCGTGGACCTAGAGAGAAATCAGCTCTAATCCAGTCATTCTTTGAGAAACAAYAAACATGAGCCGTTGCCAAATGACGCCATGATTGTGCCCGTCTTGGCGGCGTGCCCTCACCGGCRGGGTTCTTTTAAGGGGCAAAAGAAGGGGGGAAACAATGGGAGCGTGGGTGCCGTTCGGAGCTCTGGCTGCCAGATCTGCAGACAAAGACTCCTCCGGGCAACAGTCCAGTCCGGCTTTCGACCGAAAAGATTTGTAAGGGGGGGTGGGCGAGAATGTAGGCACACGTCTGACCAAAGCTTTTATGTGAGGACGGGGGGCGGGGGGGCTCAATGGACAAGAAGACACAGGGACCGGCTGTTCCTCCGGCATCTGCGATTCTATTCACAAACCAACGRCTCAGATCCTCCAAGTCTTACGTTTTGGGGAAGTGCAGCTCGCAGGAAGTACAAGCGGGGCAGCTAAAATAGCAAACTCACGGATCCTCTTCACTCCTCTCATTGCTCATTGTTCCTTCATCAATCGTGTAGGCTTCCTGGACATTTCACCCACTCCCTTGTTTTCACGGGAAGCGTCCTCCACGGCCAAGCGAACATTTTGCCCTCGAACTCCCATAATTCATTAACCCGGGCCTCAAAACAAAACACACTTCACCTTTGATGCTCGGGAGGGACAGAACTTGGCAGAAGGGAGTGGAGCTCAGACTCACACCCAAAAAAACAGGAAGAGCAATCACCTCCCTCGCTTCCTTATGGGCTCAGAGCGGCAGAAAACCTGCAAATCCTCACAGTTTGTGCTCCACTGCGTAGCCGTCATCTTCAGGTTGAATTTAGTGTTGATTTGCATTAACACAAATGTTTCTAAACTCCTGAGCTGAACGGCTTCGACCATATCTGGGCTGGCTGTAAATAAATCAAGTCTTATCTTTATTGATGGCGTGTTGACCTGTATTGCTTACGCACACTCAGACAGTCAGTCTGGGTCTATACGTGATTCATCTGGCAGCAATCACCAAGTCTACGGGATTTATCTCTGCAACAATGAAGCAGTGAGTGGTGGACCGGAGACCGTCGCTGCTATGACAAAACAGCAGGGCCTGTGTGCGAAACACGAGCCGAAGGCATCGCCACATCAGTTTCCCCCCCAGAACCAGACTGCAGCGCTTGCTGGTCTGTTGCCATGGAGACAGGATGTGGACCACGCTGACTCGAGCCGCTCACGATGGGGGCCGAGCGACAGTCACCGCTCGGATCAAAACATTGGCGCTGAGCGTAAAAATGCAACAAAATTTCAACAGCTTTTTAACACGTTTAAGCAAAAACCGTCAACACGCTTCATCAGGTTTCAGCATCAAAATGAGTTCTTGTCAGGTTTTTGTTCAAAACATTCAAACTAACTGCGATACGTTGCTTCCAGAAACAGCAGGCGCAGTAATCTGTGACGGGAAGTAGACTTTGACCAGACTTCTCTTTTTGGACTGAGCTGACAAAAGGCCTTTTCATAAAACCGGGACTGCTGGAGGTCTTCAAGACACTAAAGAACATGAATCGATCTTAGCTGCAATTAAAGCTGTATTTAATGGTTTGGAGACAATAAAAGAAAAAAAAAACTCCAGATCAATTTTCTTTATACTCTTGAAATGACAATGAAATATTTATGTTGGGCCCTGATGGGAAGATCAGCAAGGTCAGAGGTCAGCCAGTGATGCTGAGGATTTGAATAATTCAAAAGCTGGTTTCATTTCTCATGCTGATCAAAACTACAGATCCCTCAGGGCATAAACACACTTTCATGAGTTGTCCACAAACAGCATGGTCATCATGAAGAGGAGGTGACGGTGGCGTTTAAAGGGGCAGTATCATGTAAAATCAACTTATTTGAGTTTTATATCATGTTATAATGTTATACTCTCATAAAAAACATGCCCAAAGCCTTGCTCTGACTCATTCATGCATGTTTGAGAAA
>NW_013952640.1:687669-688823 GCF_001266775.1 Austrofundulus limnaeus | reverse complement strand
TAAATAAATAAATAAATAAATAGTGCACGAACCCCCGGCGTGTGAAACCCCCACCCCAACCGAACGGGATGGAACAGAAGCAGAAGGTGGTTCTTAAAGAGACAGAGGCCAATTTCAAGGTGTTTAGAAGAGGAAGTGATGAGAAGATAAGTTTATTTTCTATTTAAACATAAAAAACATTTTAATAACAACTAAAGGTGGCATAAATACTTTATTATGGTATAGTATTTAAATATATGCCTGAGAAACACATAATATTGGCCCTTTAATAGTAAAATAAGCAGTGCACTTGTCTGGTTTATGTTCTCTGGAAGAGTGCGTGTAGACGAAACAACATGTGACAGAACTCCATTGATGCCAGGGAGACGGGCAACTGCGGGTTTTGTCTTTTGAGGGTGTTCACCTTGACTGTCGAGACTGGTGCAGATTTGGAGTTGAGCTAGCATCTGCAACTCAAAGCTCCATATGTCTTCCTATAACGTGGTTTTAATCATGCGAGGCTGACGCGGYGGTCGTTGTGTTCCAATGCACACCTCCAGCAGCCTGCTGGGAGCTGCCGGCTTCATAAAATTCAGGATGAAGTCAAACTTTCCGCTAACCAAGGAAAAATCTGCCAATTCTTGTTGTTAAACGTCTCTTGGCTCTTGTGTGAGTGTGTGAGTCTGTGAGCATGAAAGCAGGTGTGTAACTTTTCTCTGAATAATTCTGAATACTGCCTTTTTTTTGTTTCAGTCACCAAAGCCAAGCTAGGCTACATTTACATGACCACAGTCACGACTTGTAGCCAGATGAAGAGAAACAGTTGGATACTCTAAGAATTTGGTTATTAGTTCATAATGTGAGGAAAAATACAATATTCAGGCCACTTTTGTTGTGATTCTTCAGTTAGCTTAGCTTAGCCTAAAAAGTAAAACAAGCTAAAGCTCCTGGCTTGGTTCAAAGTGTGAGTTTTTGTTCAAACTAAACAACAAAATCAAACTATTTTGTACATCTTTTGCAGAAAACACCAGATTTTAAAAAATTGCAGTTTCTAGTTGCTTAAAACTAAAAGTACATTTTTAAAAAAAAGTTTTGTGTTGTTAGCTTCATGCTAGCACAACTAGATCTGCTCATTTACTGTATTCTGATGAATTTGTCAGTCAAAACTATTTATT
>NW_013952640.1:665168-687589 GCF_001266775.1 Austrofundulus limnaeus | reverse complement strand
AAAAAAAAAATTGCCCCAAAAAGCATTAAAACAAAAAAAGGTCGCTTTTCTAAACTTTGTCTTCTCTAGTTTTTTTCCTGTTTTGTTCTTGCGTTTTGAAAAAAATAGTTTCTTCCCTTTTTTTGTCATGTTTCTGTTTTTGTACAACGAAATAAAACTGCTATTCTCCTGAGAACTATTTCCAGCAACAGACCAATATGCATTTCTTGCTCTAGTGGGTATTTTTGTCAGCAGGATGTGGAATAATTTAAAACCAAACAACTGATTTTCTTGATTAAGCCTTTTTTGTGTTTTAACTGAATTAATGTTAATATTTATTTTTGTTCCTGAGTGTACAAAAAAAAGCAGCTCCTGGTGTGGACATGAGGACTAATGTTTTGATCTGAATGCACACTCAGGTTCCCTGGCAGGACTTTAGCCTCCTTGTTGTCTAACCTTGCTGTGTGTCTCACTAACCTTGGCTCACAGCCATGAAAACAGAACCCAACTGAACTCACCAACAGGAAGAGAGAAAAAATAAAAAATAAAAAAAACAATGCCAAACAAACACACGACCTGAGCTTAAGTGACCCCAAGCTCTTGGGATTCTTCAGTTCAAACATATTGTATGCATCCATCTTGCACCATTTAGCATGACTCATTAAAGCATATCCTGTGTGCATTTCAAATACCACAGAGACGTTTTGCAATGATGCCTTTGAGCAACAGCCTTTGAGCAAGCTTCATGTCACACACTGCTTTTAATGGCWCCATAAGCAGGTTTAATCTAGAAAACACAATGAGATGAGGAGCAATGAGCCATCTTACAGAGGRTAGTAAAACCACAGGGCCTCAAAATACACAGCTGYCAGACAGGAAAAAATAAWAATAAACTCTCCTTTAGGCCACATGCACAGAAGAACAGAGAAATACCATTGGTAGAAACAGGCATCAAGCCTTATATTATCAGGGAGACTCCACCCTGATAACAGGGAGAAAGACTGGCACAGAGAAACCACAGTTTATTCTTAGTTTAATGTAAGCAGCAGCAGGAGGAGGATAAAGGCCTGCAGTTTCCCTTACTTACAGCAGGAGAAGTGCAGCTCCAATCAGGACAGTGGGAGAAGCTGAAGGCGCCTTTCCATATCTGAGCTATCAATCAGCACTTGYGCAACTCAAACACTGTGGGCTGAAAAGGCGTCCCGAGGCATTTAACCTGCACGAACAGAGCCGAAGTACTGAGAAGACTGCAGAGATAATCAGAAACAATGAATSTGTCTGATCCTGCAACGTGCTGCAGGCTGAGGCCCATCCRTCCRTCCGTCCATCCCAGTAACAATACACAGCCTGGATGGGGCATCTCAGAGCACACAGAACCAATATTTACTGTCATCACACACATGTTAATGTTAATTGTCTTATCTCCTTAGAGATCACTTCATTACAAAACACCAGCCTGTCGGGACCATCTGAAGCCATCTGGGTGCTTTATTTAAAGAAAAAAGAAAAAAACTTGGATCCGTCTTTGCAGGTTTCAGTTTGACCTTCTGCTCCACTCGACTGCACGTCGCTCTCTTGCTGATTAAAAAAAATTAAAAACTTGAATAAGGGCCCAACCTGGCAAAGCTCGTTATTTCCAATGGGCAGTAATTAAGCAGCTCTCCCATGGGATTACTCTGGTAATTAACACTCATGATCAACACTCTTTCAGCGAGGGAATCAGCCTTGGGGAGTCTGTCAGTGCTGTAGTCTTTGGCTTAAAACATTTCATAAGCAGAATTGCTTTTGTTCATGTTTTTCCAGTAAAGCTAGGCGTGACAGAAAGATTTCACACTTGGACCCTAATCCAGTTGRTTTTTCTCATGCAGTATGATTTTCAAGACCGTGTTAATCTCTAATTACTTCCCATCTCTGGTGAAGCTACTATGCCACTGAGCTCCATTTGCATAATCTTAGCACAAAAAGTAAGGAAATTTGTTTTTGGTAGATTTATTTATTTATTTATTTATTTATTTATTTATTTATAAGAAGGCCTCTTGGTAATTAATCTTGTGGCAGGCACCAGATTGGCAGCATCTGGGGGTATCAGAAGCTCAAAACAAGTGTGAGTAGGCTGGGCGATATGGCTGAAAAATGATATGACTATACAAATGTTTCATCTCAGTCTATATTGATAAGTATTAATTATTTTTGTTTTACCTCTTAGAAATAAGGAGAGAAAAGGCTGAATAATACAGTCAAACTGGTGACGTGAATTTTCCTCTTTTATCCACAGTTTCCTCTCGAGCTGTTGCACTCTTTTTCTCCTTTCACTCCACGTCGTTCTTTTTTTATTTTGAAGTGGAACATGCTTCTGTGCATGTTACTCAACAGGCTGTTGCCAGCTGTACCAAAGACTGACTGAGTTAGCTGATGCCACTGAGCTTGCTTAGCTGAGCTGTGAGAGTTCGAGCGGCTAAAGCTTTTCCTCTGCCTACATCACCCAGAATGCCGTACGGTTCTGGATCAGACATATTGTTATTGATACTGATCACTTGTCTATCACGACATACGGCATTATTGTTTTATCACCTAGTCCTGGTCAATAGCAACTGCAAAATAAGCTGTTTGGCAGAGATTTGGCAATTTTTTCATGTGAACAACCCACATACTCAGTTCTACTGCTCATCCCACAAATGCATTTTCCWWACAAATGTGGCACCATTTAAAAGGAAAATTAACAGGATTTTCAATGATTTACTTATATTTACACTTTATTGCAGAGAAGCATTGTTACTACAAAGAAATAATCTAAACCTTCATATTTCCTTACTTTTTTGTGCAAAGTATAGAATCCACTACTGCACAAAATTCTTGTGACTGTCAGTGCCATTTGTAATTTTGTCACAAGAATGCGACACAAATATTGTGCCAAAATGATGTGATATATTCCTGACCAATTTAGGGCCAAATGTTGCTGGTTATATGATGTATAATTTATGTTTGGTTGATTATTCCTTTGTTGTGACAGTCCTTCTTGGTAATAAACCTTACACAGCTGGTAAACTTGTTTATCCTTAAAAGACACCATATACTTCTGCAGAGAAATGCATTTGAAGGTTGAACTTGAGCAGCAGAATATGTGGGTTGTGTCAAAGAAAAACCTAATGAATTTTTTGTCAAACATTTCAGATGCAGTTGAAGTTCAGACTTTCAGTTTTAATTCAGTGAGCTGAACAAAATGATTGTATAAAAATGTGAGGAACTAAAGTATCTTTTAAACACAATCCCTTCATTTCAGAGGTTCAAAAGTAATTGGACAGATGAAATAATTGTAAATAAAATGTTCATTTCTAGTACTTGGTTGAAAACCTTTAGTTGGCAATGACTGCCTGAAGTCTTGAACTCATGGAATCACCAGACGCTGTGTTTCCTCCTTTTTAATACTCTGCCAAGTGTTCACTGTGGTGGTTTTCAGTTGCTGTTTGTTTGTGAGTCTTTCTGTCTGAAGTTTAGTCTTTAACAAGTCAAATGGGTTGAGATCAGGTGACTGACTTGACCWTTCAAGAATATTCCACTTCTTTGCTTTAATAAACTCCTGGGTTGCTTTGGCTTTATGTTTTGGATCATTGTCCATCTGTAGTWYGAAACGACCACCAATCAGTTTGACTGCATGTGTCTGGATCTGAGCACACAGTATGGCTCTGAATACCTCAGATCATTCAGCTGCTTCTGTCCTGTGTCACATCATCCATAAACACTAGTGACCCAGTGCCACTGGCAGCCATGCATGCCCATCACACTGCTCTGCTGTGTTTTACAGATGATGTGGTGCTTTGGATCAGGAGCTGTACCACACCTTCACCATACTTTCTTTTTTATCCCTGTCATTCTGAGATTGATCTGTCAAAACAATGTTCTTCCAGAACTCTGCTGCTTTTTTAGATGTTTTTTTTTAGCAAAGTCCAGTCTAGCCTTTATTCTTGATGCTTATGAGTGTCTTGCAGCGTGCAGTGAACCCTCTGTATTTACTTTCATGCAGTCTTCTCTCTATGGTAGATTTGGATATTGATACTTCTACCTCCTGGAGAGTGTTGTTCACTTGGTTGGCTGTTGTTCTGCCTTCATCCACCACTGTTGTTTTCTGTGGGCTCACAGGTCTTTTGGCATTGATGAGTTCAGCAGTGCTTTATTTCTTTCTCAGGATGAACCAAACTGTAGATTTTTCCACTCCTAATGTTGTAGCAATTTCTCAGATTGTTTTTTTTTTTCTCTGTTTTTGCAGCTTAAGGATGCTTGTTTCATCTGCATGGAGAGCTCCTTTGACCGCATGTTTACTTCACAGCAAAACCTTCCAAATGCAAGCAGCACACCTCAAATCAACTCCAGGCCTTTTATCTGCTTAACTGAGAATGACATAACAAAGGGATAGTCCACACCTGTCCATGAAATAGCCTTGGAGTCAATTGTCCATTTACTTTAGGTCCCTTTAAAACCAGGGTGGCACATGTTAAGGAGCTGAACTCTTTCATCTAATTTTAATGTGGATACCCTCAAATGAAAGCTGAATGTCTGGACTTTATGTCCATGTACATTATATAACTATAACTTGAATATGTTTCAGTAAACAGGTAAAAGACTATCTTGTCTAAATTATTTTAGTAATTTTGTTGTATTTCTTTTTTCTTGTCTCTGACCTTTTGAAAATTTGTATTGTGTTAAATATAATTTTACTATATATGTTGCTACATGGAGAGAGTGGGTGGGGTAGGTGGGTTTCATTTCTGTTTTAATTTTTTTTATATTTTACTCTTTATATAGCTATATATATAAAAAAATGTGGTATTGTACATTTGATGTTGATTTTGTATGGTTGTACACTCTGAATAAATATATTTATCCAAAAAAAATAGGTAAAAAGACAAGATTTGTGTCAGTGTCCAAATATAAATGGACCTAACTGTAGGTCTTCTTTCTTTAGACCTCAGTTATTACTGTTGTAGGGGTCACCTCGAGGTGACCCATATACTGTCAAAAGTCACAGCCAGTGAGATACTAGCTAAAATATCCTCTTGACTATATTGACTATAACATTTAGGTAACTTGGCCTAAAACTGATGCTCAGTAAAACAGCTAAAGTAGTTTGCAAACAACTTTCACCTAAATAAATTCATGGCAGAAATTTCCTGTTTAGTCGCTCGCAAAACTGAAACCAAAAGTGTTTGCTGCTGCTGCCTGCAGCTTCTACGAGTACGAAGGGGCGACGGTTCGAGGTTCGGATCTGGGCCTGAGGTGGGGGGGAGGGGCACCCTGTCCATGGCTCACAGGAAATGTTGAAACTGTCGCTGGGTTTGAGCCCACAGCAGCGACAGTAACTCTGCTGTGCAGGATCCAAACTCACTCTTTAGTTCACTTTCACGAGAGTTGATCTCCTCTCAGGTCACAGGGAGTCAGAGGGACACTCTGCTATCTCCACAGCACCATTGATTCCTGAGTGATGCTTTGCCTAATGCATTTACAAGCTGTATCAGTCAGCCAGCATTGATCGGGGCTCCACCTGGGGCCACACTAATAGAGCATGTCCAGGATAAACAAAGCCAGCTGTAGACATGCAGCTCAGTCTGCACGCCTGTTAATCCCAACACTCTGACTGGGCTTCAGTTTATCAGTTAGATGGTGAAATTAKCAGCTGTAGAGCTGTTTAACTGCCTGCTCAGCTCTGATGTAAACATCATTTATGCAACCGGAGACCTGAAAAGCGCGAAGGGAACTTCTTCAGCTTCCCGTRCATCGTTCTTTTTTTGCTAAAACTTGGTGTGTGCGCGAGCTTTTTGCTCACCTTTGTCTTTTGGCAAGACAAGTGCCATGAAAATTTCCTGCTTTCTTCCTAACCGAACAAAAAAAGACACTTGTCTGTAAACACATTGCGAAACATTTCACAGAGAAACACATGTGATGAAATATGTTATTGTTGGGTTTTTTTTTTTTTTGTTTTGCTTGTTTAGTTATTTTTAGGGCCTGTGCTGTTGTTGCATGAAACAGGAGAGTGTGTTTCATGAAAGGCCATGTCTACATTTGTTAATTATTAATTTTTTAGGCATAAATGAAACAATCTGTTTATTGTCAATCATTAATCCAGCTTCAGCATTACATTTGTTCAAAACCGGTGTAATGCATCCCCACATTCTCCAGTGTTTCTGTCGGGCCCTCCTTTGAAAAAAGATCATTAATAAAACCTGTTTATTAAGGACAATACAACATTATCACCATTCTTTACCGTTTTCTCTGAATAATTTTTTTGTTCAGCTAAAAACATTTCATAATAAGAATAGGTATAAACATTAGGTGACTTACTGACTCTCCAGGGGATCCAGCTTGATAAAACTGCCTGACTTACTGTTTCATAAATGACCAGAAATTAATATAAAGCAATAACCCATCCATGTTTTTCTTGATCTAATCCGGTAGTTCTCAGATCATGGAGAAGCCCCCCTGCRGGCCTGCCAGGGGGTTTATGACATTACTCTGTTGGTGTTTATTTATTTATTTTTTAACAACAAATTATTCAGAGGAAACMAAAATAAAATAAATAAGTAAATAATTTAGTAGGTCCTCTGGATGTGTTCTTCTTCACTGCAACGCTTCTTCTCTCCTCTAAGAGACGAGGAAAGATGAAACGTTTCATTAAAGAACCTTGTGCAGAGGACCTAATGTTTTATTATTTTTAACTGGATTATTGAGATGCGTCCGATTATTCAAAGGCAACTAAAAAGAATGGTTATATTATTGCATTTCTTTTAATAAACATGCTTATATTCATTGGCTGCAACACTAATCAAAAAGTTAGCTTCGCTAACCCCCAATCCGCTAACTAAAAAAATTAGCTTTGCAAATAAAACCATAAAACATGYGTATTTACATCTCCCAAAAGGCTTTAGGTCATTTTCCCTGTCCAAAATCCCTCTTCTGACCATAGTACAAGGATTTATGTCACACTTTTTCCTCTCCTTCCAGTTGAAAACTTAGCAGGTGTACACTAACATGCTAATAATGCTAAAAACACAAGCAAGGGGCAATAGCACAATCAAATTAAACCATAATTATGTCTAACATTAGAAAAACAGAATCAGGAAAGCTATCTTACCTTTTCTGTACTGCATTATATCCTAAAGCCACCAGGATAAAACCTAAAAGTTGAACACTATTCATGGAAACACGACAACTTGAGAGTGCTTTGGTCACATGATGTGATTCAACCAGAGTGGACAACCATTSATATATTACTGGATTGGGCTTCACCTGAGTTGGGCGTGGTACACAAGAGGGATTTTTAGGGACTAGCAGCAGTTGGTACAAGACACACCTCCTACAAACACAACCCTATCTTTTTTTGCTGRTTTTATCTAATTTTTTGTATGTTTATTTGTTTAATTAATCTAACTTTATTAAACTAACCCTAACCCTTTATATTTTTTATATATGGTTTAATTGTATCTCCTTTTTAAAATCTTTTAAGGGCCATGCTCATTGTTTGCATTGAAAAATTGCTTCCGGGGCCACCATTGCAAAAGTGGGCGTGTTTTATAGAGGACAAGGGGCGTGGTTTGTAGAGGACAAGGGGCGTGTTTTATAGAGGACAAGGGGCGTGTTTTATAAAGGACTAAGGGTGTGGTTTGTAGCTAGTTCTTATTGGATTTTGCAGTGAGCTGTTAGCTAAACTTTGAAATCAATGAGCAGAAAATGTTGTGGTGCAAACGCGTAATAAATGTACAAATAAATGTACAAATGGCTCAAATAAACTGCTGAATTAAAGACAAGAAGGTTACAAGAGCAAAGGGGATTATGTTTCACAGGTAAATGATTCGCATATTTAATCAAAATTATTTTTTAACTATAAAACTGGTATGCTAACAATCAATATCCTTCAATGTTCATGTTTAACATTTTTAAATAGATTGTTGTCAAATATTTTATCTACTGATACAAAGTAGTAAAAAATATTGGCTTTTAATTTCAATACTGACCAGTAATATTTCATAAACAATGATGCTGGCATACAGCAAGGATATCCACAGAATGTTAATGCTACAAGCACACAAGACAGATTTCTCAGGTGTGCTGTGCTGCATGATGAGTAAGAGGTTTTGTGTATTTATTTATTTATTTTTTTGTTAGCAGACTTAAAGTTAGCAAAACTAGCGGAACTTAGCAGAAGCTAGTTGGTCTGCTAACGGTTTCCAAAGCTAGCAAAACTGCTACTTTGCTAAACAAATTAAAGATTAGCTCCACTATTAGCTGTGCTCATGCTTGATTAGTCGGCACATCGTAACTATTTTGTCTTTGAGCATGGGGGTACTATTTATTTATTTATTTATTTATTTATTTATTTATTTATTTATTTATTTATTTATTTATTTATTCATTCATTTATTTATTTATTCATTCATTCTATTTTATTTTATTTTATTTTATTTTATTTTTCACCAGGGCAGACAGAAAATACTGTAGTTTGAGAAGCACTGATCTAATCCAAAGACTCTAACCAGCTTTAGTTTCATCCATATGACGATGTGGACATGCCCAGCTGCWTTAGGAACCATATTATATTTCACAGGCTGATGCTCATATGCTGAAGTGGAAAAAAAAACACCAGCTGTGTTTGATGACCTCTCACCAAGCAGCTGAAAATGAACAAATGTTGCAGCCACATTTTTCTCTCCTTGTCTCTTTTTTTTTTTGTTGCACCAAGTGTGTAGCTGCAAGCAGAGATAGCAGTATACAACAACACAATGACCACAGACAGAATACAGAGATACTCTCTGGACAGGAAGCCATACCAACATGCATTTCCTGTTCTGCAGGCCGTTCTTGTCGGCAGACAGCGAGGAGGATGTTGTTGATGATGTTAGCCAGGTGTTGGCCTGCAGTCGGTGGCGACAGCTCCAGATTGGGTGGTTGCCATGGAAATCCACGGCAGACCCAGTGTTTGTCTCCACCAGAGAGGGGTAGATGGTGTGAATGCACAGAGGTGGCATGAGAGCTATTTCAACTGTACAGAAAATTTAGAGAGAAAAGAGTAAAGATGGCACTATTAGTCAGGATTAGGGATGCACCGATATGAAAATTTCAGCCGATACCGATATAATTATTGATGTTATGGCTGATAACAAGTATTTAATGATACTACACAAACACAAATTATATTATACATATACACACAAACACACTTGGGTCTTTTTTTGATACTGTAAATAAACAACCAGACCTCTGACATGACTACTTCAGTTATTCCTGGCTGCGCAGCATCAGTATCACTATCATGATCAAACAGATGCTGCTCAACAAACCATCTCACCTCCCAAAACACAAAGATAAAAAATGGGAAATCAATATCAGACTGTAAAAGCCATTTGTATTAATAAGCTAAAAACTTTATGTTAAATATGTTTTTTTTATTATTTTCAGTTATATCTATGAATAATAGTTTGCTATTGTGTTAACAGAACAAGATAAGCAATTGTACGTTATATGAGCTTATCACGTGGTACATTTTGATTGGTTACAAGATCGGCAACATAAAAGCCTGAAAGGCATCAGCGGGGCAGAAGTTTAGCACCTGAGAGTAAACACAGTCTTTGTACCATCACTTTCTACTTGTCTTGAGTTTGTTGTTTTTGTATTCCTCAAAGTTCAGTAAAGTCACATAACGTAACCGCCGACGACAAGACTCTTATTATTTGAAGAAATGTGTCGCGTTTGAAAGAGCTTTCTGTGTGTTCAACTAGTGAGGGCCGGCCACACTCACACGGACGGTAAAGGGATCCCTGATTAGTTGTAACATTAGACTTTATTTRRTAAACATATATTTTAACTGAAAAATAAAGACTGTAAAAATACTGTAGGMTGTTCATTCTCCTCTCATCACTGAGGTCCTCCATCCACATGACAGAGAGGGGAACACAAACATGACTCAGTCTGTAACTGAAAATATGGATGGAGGACTTCAGTTTAGCTTTTTTGTTTGTTGCGCTAGCGCCGAGCTAATACATATAAGGCAATATAGCRTCGGCGCTAGCACAAAGGCTAACAGGCTAAGCTGAGGTTCTTCTTCCATGAAGCAGCTCTGTTGTCCTCCATCCATATTTTCAGTTCCAGGCTGAGTCATTTCTACCTTCTCCTCTCTGTCAACGCTCTCTGGTTTCATTTAAAAGAGTCGATCATCAGATATTGTCCAAGATTAACCTTCAGGGTGGATATAGCTCGCTCACTCCGAGGACCTATCCACGTCATCATTTACCCAGAATGCTTTGTGTGCAAATAAAATGGCTCCGTCTGTGTAACATATTTTAAAAACTTACAAAACTAAACATCCTACAGTATTTTTAGTCTTTATTTTACAGTTAAAATAAATGTTCATCAAATAAAGTCTAATGTTATAACTAATCGTGGATCCCTTTAATATCAGCCCAGTTTTACATATCGGGATCAATACTGATATCCTAAAAAAAGACCAATATCGGCCGATACTGATATTAATGCCAATATATTGTACATCCCTAGTCAGGATAAACTGCATCAAAAGATCCACCATCCTTTATTGTAAGGGATATTTATCACTCATGTGGGAACAAATGCATGCCTTCAGAGTAGACAGATGGTCAAACAGCACAAGGCGCTGCGCTCATAATCTCCTGAGTGTCTGAAACACACCAGCAGGACAGGTTTGATGCAGACTTGCTCATCAGAGAAAATCTCTCCCAAGCATCCGGCCGCCCAACGCTAGGCAGTGACTCAGCAGCAGCTGTTGTCATGGGTTACCAGACACCCATGGAGGATGGGATGGGGGGTGGATCAGCTCATTGCTGACACATCTGACTCCCCCTGCAGAGACTCCACCCAGTCAGCTGCTTTTAAATCCTCCACTTTCACTGGAGGCCCCGCCTTGTGCAGCAGGCCTGAGGAGGAGGTAATCCCATCTGAGAGGCCTCATCCAACCACAGCTAGCCCACTGACCTGCAGAGCTGCCCCCGCCCGCATCCACGCAGATTAATGCCTCATTAGGAGCAGCTGATTTAACAGTAATCCACTTACATGCTGGATTTGTGGATCTGAGATCAATTGCAGCCTCTACCATGTGATCAGCTATTTTAACATGTACCCATCATCAATACTGCAGTGATCAGCCCAGCTCTGACATGAATCAGCAAAAACTGATCTTCATGCCCTGTGAATTGAACAAAACCTTCCAATTACACACTTTCAGTACATGCCACTTCCAGGAAATACCCATGTCCCACTAATGACATTAAGGCTTTGTAGCTGCTTGCTAATTTGGGACAAAGGGCCATGTAAATCTCTGGCAGGGACTACAACCAGTGTTCTGGGTCAGCTCAGGGCATGCTGTCCCATAATCCACTGCTCAGATATGCAGCATAACAAATCATTTACACCAGATTAGACCCTTGGGTTTATTGGAAATCATCTCATTTGAACCAAGTCTACTTCCTGGATCACCAGGTTTAGATAACGCTCCCTTTCACATCCAGTCACAGAACTACAGCTGAAGATCCACCCTCGATGCTGTACCAAACAGGACTATAATCCCAAGAATTACAAGAGAAAATCAGGCTAGACTACAATTTTAGTAACAAATTCTTTTTATTACAACATTTCACGGCTTTCCATTTCTGGTAATGTTTGTGGCAGAGTAACATGATTGCTGGGAATTTACAAAAACTCCAAAAAAGTAGTTTAACAAAAAAATAAAATAAAAAATAAACCCATACACACCAGTAATCAAAGTTTCTCACTTGAGACAATTCAGAGAGAATTGGAACACAAAGCTACCCTGAATTAACTCACAAAACAGGGCTAAATAAATTCAAATTTAACCCCAAATTTAAAAAAAAAAAAAAAAAAAAAGTCCCTTTGAACATCTCCCAGATCTAGATGGAATCAATTTAAATAAAAAAAAAAAAGTTGTGAAAACTATCGATTTTTGGGCTTTTACATTTTGGCCAGCGTACAAACAAAAAGTTGTGCATTTCCGAAAAATTAGAAGACGAAGAGAATAAGCTTGATGCCTCAGCTCAGGCGCACAAAAAAAAATTAAAAATATAAAGAAAAGCAGCCACGAGATGTTTGAGTGGTGAAGGTGGCGGTGAGACAGCGATGAGCTTCCTGGAAACGCAGGCCACGCCTTGTCCTCCCCCCCCCACCCCTCCTTTAACCTGCACATCCAGAGCTGGCAGTCAGTCATGGTGGCGTTCGAGACGTCTTCTGCTCTTCATACCCCCCACCCCTCCTCCTCCTTACGACGAGGCGGCATCAGGAAGGGTGGGTGGACGGGGCCCCGACTGCTTTGACAGGGGCGTCATCTGTCCACGGGGGGTGGGGTGTGCAGCTTCGTTATGGTCGTCGTTTTGTAAATTTCGGTTACAAAGTTATACAGCTAAGAGAAGTGACTGAAAACAAGGCAATGCGGGAGGAGAGAGGGGAGGGGGAGGGAGTGTACAGTGCATGACAGGGCGGGAGAGGCTTCATGATGCTTGCTTCTCCTGTTCAATGGCTGTGGAAGGAAAAAGAGCAAAAATCAGACTAATCACCTGGACAGAGGGCGTAAAAACAAACAAACGACAAAGACTGGGCTTACTYTCTTTTGTTGGCAGGGGGTTCTTCTCCTTCGTCTCCGTTTTCTTCAGCTTGGTCTTGTCGAAGTTGGCCACCTCTGACACATCAGGTTTGTCGCTCATTGTTGCGGTTGGGTCTGCGAGGAGAGGCATGCAAAAAATGAGTGAACAAAAACAGTTCTGCACTGAAAACCCTGACATGCTGGTGACGCCATTTAAAAAGATGGGAATCTGAGAACAGGGGGAAGGGCGTTGCCTTAAAAAAACCCTGCAGACAATCATTTGTTCAGTTAGACCGATTGTCCCCTCGTGGTGTTCGCCTCCTTTTCTGCACAGACTGGAGCCAGGCATGAGAACAGGGCTGGGGAGGCTGCAGACAATGACACCGAGGGCCGACATTTAAATTACAATGGAGAGTTCCCATGCTCGTGAACGGAGGGGGAATCATGAAGGGAGGCTATGAGGGACGTCAGCCTGGGGTTGGTTTCAGCTTAAATGCAGGAATTACGGTTTTATTCCAGGGATGAAGAGCTGATCCCAGTCTCATACCGCAGACTACTTTCACCCACACTCTAGAAGGAACCACCGCCCAGATTTTTTTTCCTCCCCACCTTCTCTTGAACGCCCCGCTAATATATATATAAAAAAAATCATTAAAGTTTAGGCTTAGACGCATTTCTTGCAGTTTTAATGCGACAAAAGCTCCAACAAGGCGTGTTCGCAAACGCGCTAAAGCAGCGTTTTTTGAAGACGGAACTGAGCGCGTGCACAAACAAAGGGAAGCGGAATGCGAGCGCGCGAGACAAAAGAGCACAAACAGCTTCGTTTGTCTCTTTCCTCCCGACATTTAGGGACTAAATAATTAAAAATAAAAGCTAGCTGCGTTCAGTGACAAAAAAAAAAGAGCTCAGTTTTAACCAGGTTCTTCTATACTGCGACATTCCAACATATCACTGCTGTTAAATACCAGCAAAGCTGCAGGCSGAAGAAGCACTGCGGGGACGGAGGGGAACAACAAACAAAAAGAATAAGCTGATATTAATGAAAAGCGCTCACCGAAGTGTTTCTTCACGGATGTAAAGTCTCTGGTCAACGGTTTGCTGCAGAAGTGATTCGCCTTTGCGCAAGCTTCTGATATAGTCAGAAATATGCTAATGACGTCTGACATCACCAGGCAGCATTCCCCGGGCCACTCCGCCCCCTGCCGGTGAGGCGAGGAACTGCACCCCAAACAAACCCTCCTCAAGCAGCATTTTATTTATTAATCTGTCATCCTGAATGCTTCATCATTTATACACTGAATGCTTCATCATTTATACACTGAATGTTTCATCATTTATACACTGAATGTTTCATAGTTTATACACTGAATGCTTCAGTGATAACCCGGTATTCAAAACAAGTGCCATAATTTTGAACCTCTCCTGTAACTTCGCACAAAAATATGCTCTTTCTCCTGACTTGGCAACAGTTCATGTGTATATTGGGCTCCACCTTGTGGCAATCCTGCACACATCCTCAGCTTCTGATTTCATGTTTACTGTCACGTATTCTAACAACCAGGTGTCAMTGATGAAGCCTTTTAATCATGCAGGTGTCTGTAGTAAGCAGCCTTCAGAAGCTCACCTGAACAGGTGGATGTAGTTGTGCCCAGGAGAAGGCCTCCTGCAGATCATCAACAGCTGGCAGTGGCCAATCAGAACGGTTGGAGTCAACTTGCCCTCATTTAAACAAAATGTTGTGTCAGCGTTTGAGTTAAAATCTTTAATTTACAATCAAAGTTGTGTTAAGAGGCAAAAAACAAAACTAAATAAAAAATGTAAGTAGATTAAGGATTAGCATTCATTAAATACAATCCTGGCTCATGTCTAGCTGTGGCTAGTTGCTGTCCAAGTTTTCTTGAAATCTGCCAACTGGTTCATGAAATATTTTGCTAAAAAACACAACACACCTTTGCCAACACACAATGACTTACTTTCAATTAAAAAGCCTGATTTATAAAAAAAAAACAGTCACTCAGCAGGGTCCTGGAGGGTGCATGGGAGTTCGCCCAACCTGTCTACATGTGTTTTGTGGACTTGGAGAAGGCGTTCGACCGTGTCCCAAGGGGGGCCCTGTGGGGGGTTCTCCGGGAGTATGGGGTACCGGGCCACTTGATACGGGCTGTCAGGTCCTTGTACGACCGGTGTCAGAGTCTGGTTCGCATTGCCGGCAGTAAGTCGGGCTCGTTTCCGGTGAGAGTTGGACTCCGCCAAGGCTGCCCTTTGTCACCGATTCTGTTCATTACTTTCATGGACAGAATTTCTAGGCGCAGCCGAGGTGTTGAGGGGATCCGTTTTGGTGGCCTTAGGATCGCATCTCTGCTTTTTGCGGATGATGTGGTCCTGTTGGCTTCATCGGAACGAGATCTGCAGCTCTCRCTGGAGCGGTTCGCGGCCGAGTGCGAAGCGGCCGGGATGAGGCTCAGTGCCTCCAAATCYGAGGCCATGGTCTTGAGCCGGAAAAGGGCAGAGTGCCTTCTCCGGGTCAGGGGGGTCGCCCTGTCTCAAGTGGAGGAGTTTAAGTATCTGGGGATCTTGTTCACGAATGGGGGAAGAACGGAGCGGGAGRTCGACAGGCGGATTGGCGCAGCGTCTGCTGTAAAGCGGGCGCTGTACCGGTCCGTCGTGGTGAAGAGAGAGCTGAGTCAGAAAGCRAAGCTCTCGATTTACCGGTCGATCTACGTTCCTACCCTCATCTATGGTCATGAGCTTTGGGTCATGACCGAAAGAACAAGGTCCCGGATACAAGCGGCCGAAATGAGTTTCCTCCGCAGGGTGGCTGGRCTCTCCCTTAGAGATAGGGTGAGAAGCTCGGTCATCCGGGAGGGACTCAGAGTAGAGCCGCTGCTCCTCCACGTCGAGAGGAGCCAGTTGAGGTGGCTCGGGCATCTGGTAAGGATGCCTCCTGGACGCCTCCCTGGTGAGGTATTCCGGGCACGTCCCACAGGGAGGAGGCCCCGAGGAAGACCCAGGACACGCTGGAGGGACTATGTCTCTCAGCTGGCCTGGGAACGCCTTGGAGTTCCCCCGGAGGAGCTGGAAGAAGTGGCTGGGGAGAGGGAGGTCTGGGCCTCCCTTCTGAAGCTGCTGCCCCCGCGACCCGACCCCGGATAGGCGGAAGAAAATGGATGGATGGATGGATGGACAGTGGAACTGAGTTTGAAAGAGAGTAGAATATATCTTTTTTCAATGGTACAGAGTCATTAAAAAGTAACACAAGGACAACCAAGATTAATTTTCAAAGCTTTATTAATAAAAGAAAGCCTTTGTGTTACACATAAAAAAAAATCACTTTTTTTTTTTCTTCCCATCAACTTTTACGTCACTAAAATCCACCTTTATTGAACCGTAGTGACCCGTCCCAGCTGTGACGATGACACAATCGGGGTTTGAATCTTAACACTATAAAAACAGCGTCAGGCTCAGTCGTCGTTCATGACCCTAATGAAGGTGAAGCGCTGCATCTCCTATTAGTCTCAACATATTTGAAACAGGAAGAAATCAAAGAATCCTCATATGAACCTGTGACAACTGAACGGCTGCAGCAGGACATCTGTAGTGGCTCGCTAAAATAGAAGATAAGATTTCTTGTGTTTGTGATCACATGAATCAGAACAGCTTGTGAAGACTGCTGAGAGTCTGATGACAGAGTGAGCATCAAGTGCTTCTATCAGGCTGAGTTAAAGGTTGATCCCTACACCAGGAGGGGCCGCAGGAAAAAAAAGAAGAGGCATAAATCTTTAATTTTATGTCAGAAAGGAATGCATCTTTTAAAACAAAAAAAGAAAAAATGATGGACCCTTTAATCAAAGCCTCGCGGCTCGAGTTGAAAAAAAAAAACAGGAAGTACACAGGAAACTAAAACAAAAAAGAAAGTAATCATAAATATAAACTTCAGAAAAGCTGTTTGGCTGTATCTGCTGGGTGATAATGTCCCTGATGGTATGTGTGTGTGTGAGTTCTTTAAAAAAAAAAAAAAAACAGTCACATGGGCTTGGTCTTTTTCGATCACCGCTGCAGGATGAGCGGCCTCGCGGGGTGAAGTGGGTGGAGCCTCCTGTTCTTCACAGAGGAACGTGACTGAAGAGGTATGAAACCGACTCGCCGTTGTGGGTTCTCCTGATCGCCTCGGCCAGGATCATGGAGATGTCAATGACCTGCGGGAAACAACCAAGCCCATATTTAAAGAATCATAAATAGGCCAAGTTCTCACCTGTCTGTTAGCAAAATATCTCATGAACTACTGCACGGATTTAACTGAAACTCCCTGGAAGYAGTTACTAGATGAACACRTACAACTGATTAACTTTTGGTGTCTACYGGATTCAAAATGGCCGCCACAGACAACCAACCTCAGCAAACATTAAAGTGGCTACAACTCCTTTAGCTTTACAGATACTGGRGTAACACTTGATGTGGCAGTATTTGAGAGCCACAAATTATACTCTGAGCAGAATCTGAATGTGCAAGATATGGTTTTGAAACTTTGCYATTAAATATTGGGAGTCACCAGTGTCTGCCTGTTAGCAAAATATCTCCTGAACTACTGGATAGACTTCAAAGAAACTTTCAGAGTAATCACTGTTAAACTTTTGCCTCCAACCTGATTTAAGGCTCCCGCAGCGCATGGACTTTAAAAACAGAAAATTATTATAATAASAAATACATTTAATAATTAAGTCARTTGTACAGATACTGAGCTAAAACTTGGCGTGATAGTAGCTGAGCAACACATACTCCAAGAGCTACACAAAACTTTGGCAATAATTGTTAGTTAACCCTGTTTGTTAGCAAAATATCTCATAAACCATGGCACAAATTTAAGTGACGCTCACAGTTAGTATTTATTGTTTGTACATCTTCTGAAGTCAACATGATTAAAGATGCTACATGATCTTAGGAAAAACAAAAATGGCTTTAACTGGGTCAGTGTTTTAGGTATTCAGATGGTATGTATGTGGTAGTCRCTGAGAGTCATTCCCAACACGCAGCTGGAGCTACCTGTATCTTTGGACACGCCTTCATCTTCTCCTCCTGTGGGATGGTGTTGGTCACCACCACAGCCTCGAACGGGGCACTGTTGATGCGAGAGATGGCCGGACCCGAGAAGATCCCGTGCGTGAGGATGGCGTAGACCTTGGTGGCGCCGGCGTCGATTAATCTAAAGAACGGGCGGAGGCGATGAGGTTTGAGCGCAACTTTTGAACGAAGGAAGAAGAGAGAGAGAAGGCACTCACTTGTCRGCGGCGTGGCAGATGGTGCCGCAGGTGTCGGCCATGTCGTCCACCATGATGGCCACTCGGTCCTTCACGTCCCCGACCAGGACCATACGGTCCACCTCGTTGGCCTTCTTCCTCTCTTTGTGGATGAGGGCAAAGTCCACRTTCAGACGATCGGCGATGGAGGTCACGCTGAGGAGGGGACAGAACGGAAACAGAGTGAACCTTTAACTCCTAAAAGCACCAAAAAAAAAGGATAGAAAAAGTAAAAAGATATTTTATCTACAGCTCTTACCGCTTGGCTCCTCCAGCATCCGGAGAYACGATGATGCAATTCTTCCACTCAGGAATGTTTTCTTTGATCCACTGCAGGACGGCCGGCTCTGCGTACAGGTTGTCCACGGCAATGTCAAAAAATCCCTTCAGAGACACATTTTACAAGTAACGTTAGGGGAGATACGAGGAACGGGTTCATAACCGACCAGACAGAGCCTCAGCCTGTTCACGAGGTCACAGAGCATGACGGACCTGGATCTGCGAGGCGTGCAGGTCCATGGTGATGATGTGGTCCGCTCCGGCCACAGACAACATGTTAGCCACCAGTTTGGCAGAAATGGGCGCTCGACTCTGAAAGACAAACAAGACAAGGCAGCTTCATGTGAGAGAGCGCTGGTTTTAGACTGGACTTTAAAGTTTTACTGTTGACCTWAAAGATGCTGAATGGACAGACTCTTGTAGACCTGTCTGACATGTGTACCCTCAAGATCCCTTAGAGCAGAGATTCTTAACCCATGGGGGTCTGTGAGCACCACCTTGAGGCCCTCCAAAGTACAACAGTTTTTAACTTTGGGCAGCATTGATTTTGAATAAGGTGCAATACACTTGCTCACCACTAGTAGCGGTAGTGCGCCACTCAGATGTTTAACAACTTTTTAATATGTAGAAGAAGAAACTTAGGAACCTGCCGAGAATGGAAACTTATTTTAAATGAAAAGTAGAAGCAAAAATGAAAGTAACTGGTCAAAAAATGCCAAAGTTTGTCACTAATATGTTAAGCAGCTTCTGGTTGCAAAAGTTTAAAAATGCTATATTTTCATTTGTGCTTTATCAAATTTATTTTTACAGTTTTTTTATTTGAAACATTTAAACATTTTTATTTATTTATTTACCCATAATTTAATTTTTTGAATTGTCTATTTTTTGTTATTGTTTATGTTATATATATAAGTGCTGATAAGCATGAGTGGTCTGTTGACTGACTTGTATTTGTTCAAACAATTGTTAAGGGCAGGTTACAATATAAAAATGTTTGTCATAATCATGTCTTGTGATTATTTGACAGGAGTTTTACTTTTAAACTGTAAGTGTATTTTATTTAGTTATGTTAGCTATAATAGTTAAGTTATAATGTAAATACAATAAAAATTAAACCAAGATTTAGAGTAGAATAATTATCATTTTGATCCATACATTGGTAATGTCTGGCTGGGCCTCGTGACACTTTATGTTCAATAAATTGGGCCCTGAGGTCAAAAAGGTTAAGAACCCCTGCTTTAGAGCAGAGATGCCCAAAGTGGGGCCCACGGGCCAAAATTAATCCACCAAGCCACTTGATTTGGCCCAGCAGCAGTTTTCCTGGTTATTAGATTGTAATTTTCTGTCCTTTGTAGAAAGACCACTTTTCAACMATTGGTTCAACTAAAAGTACAAGGTGCTGTAAGTCAGATAGTCTTATCTCATCGTACTCACTTTATCTTTGAATTATGTTAAGATTAAACATAAAATACAAAATACAAGTAAATACAAGAGACATTTAGATTAGATTTAAGCACACATCTAGATTTGCACACCTTATACTCATACCACACTTATACCATATATTCTCAAACTGTAATTTATGAAAAGTCCCATGAGCCTTTGCAGCCTGAGCATATTTTGAATTTTCTCCATGTCCATGGGCTGAAAAAAAAGAATGTGGGCAACTGCACTGGCTGTTAGCTTAATCATAAAAATAAAACTACTTTATTTAAGAAGTATTTGCATTCATGTATTATATTATTGCATTTGGCCCAGGTCACTCAGATTGATTTAAATTTTGGCCCTCTCAGGAAAAATTTTTGGGCACCCCTGCCTTAGAGCTAATGACAAGGGTTGTTGTTTTTTTTACTGAAGTCCTCTGGTCTCTCAGGTGATCAGGTCTTTAGTTGTCCCGAGGTCTGGACTGGTCCAGAGGTGATCAGGTCTTTAGTTGTCCACAGGTCCAGGCTGGTAGTCATTGTTGCTCCATTTTCTGGTTTTAACACATCCGTTATATTTTAATTTCATAAACATTACAACCATTTTTCTCCGGCTGCATATGCCACCACGTTCAGCTACCTCTGCAGACTACACCTGCCTGTAGCTCAGTCATGTGACTCAAGCTTCAGACAGGTTCTCAGCTAATTCAGCCGAGTGCATTGTTCACATCCAGTGCGTACCTGCATTTCTGAACTTCACGTCGATATAACTGGAAAACTACCAGAGTAAACTCTTTAAAATGGCACCATCTGATTTAGTTCAGGATAACGCTGTTTAATTTTATTTTACAATTAAGTGAATAACATTTAAAATCAGACAAACAGCCCCTTTATATAGTGAAAATTTGTTTTTTATTTTTTAATTCAAAAATAAAATCTGCATTTAACTTATTTGTCACGACTCTTTCAGCTTATTCTGCACCTAATTTAAAAATGAGTTGATAGATGAACAAAGACAAGCTGCAGCCCTGATAAAATGTTCAAACTCTTACAGGTCTCTTAAATCAGAACTCTCTTCAGCACATTATTCATGACATTTGAACTTAAGAGTTTCTAATATTTCAAAGAGGAGAAGGTTTAAAAAGCATCTGTAGCTTTGAGGTTTGTTTACACAACACTCCTCAGGTGATTTCAGGACAATGACCGATGTTTGCAGAAAACAAAAGAGCTACATGAGAAAAACCTGATCCAGGTGTTGGGGCAGACAGCTTTGTATGAGTGAGGGTTTCTGTGTCTACATCGCATGTTTTACTCATGGGTTCATCCACAGGTCTGTGAGTGAGTGAAACACTGAGGAGGAGAAGCTCACGTTCAGTCAGTTTCTCCTGCACACGCATGCTTGTGTTTTAATTTTGCGTCGCTCTCGGGGTGTTTACCTTGTCCTTCTTGTCCTGCCGGGCGTAGGGGAAGCAGGGGATGACGGCGGTGACGCGGGAGGCCGAGGCGATCTTGCAGGCGTTGATCATGATGAGAAGCTCCATCAGGTTGTCGTTAATTTCTCCGCAGCCGCTCTGCACGATGTACACGTCCTCGCCGCGGACGCTTTCCCCGATCTCCACACTGAACACACAACGTCTTGATTACAGAAACACGACAAACACTCAAATAAGAGACTCAAAACGGAGCAGGTGAAGATTGTTTTTGAGATGTTAAAGGGGATTACAAATCCTCTTTAACACATCAGGGGAAAACCTGGTATTATTAAAGGAAATGAGTTCATGTTCTGCAGTGACAAATTCACCTTTCAAGTGAGCTGAGCAGGTTTTTATTGATGAGAAGGTCTAAAATCACACAAGCAAAGTACAGCTATTAAAAAAACATTGTTGCAGCGACTGACAAGTGCAATAATGTTGTTCTCAAAGTTGGGGTCAGGCACCCCACTGTGGGTCATGAAACTTAGATCGAGGGTCTCCAGATATTCTTAAGAAATCAAATTACATGTAAAAAGCTAATATGCTAATATTGCTGGCAGATTTAACCATAGTTAATCAAAAATAAACAATCATACATTAATAAACATGTTTGTAGCATCATTACAGCATAATATATATTCAATAATGACTGAAATAACTGATCTGTGTATAAAATCCCAGTGATAAACATAATGCCAACTGTGTTAGCTTCACTAATACATTTTCAATGTGGAGTTTGCGTTTCTGCTAATGTTGTTCAGCAGCCTGATTACTAAGGTTTTTGGGGTTTATTTTACTGTGCACTCTTTTGAGGCATGCAAATATATAAATCTGTTTATTTTTTTGTCAAATAAAGCAGTTGTTTAATTTTGTAAATGTGTATTAAGTCTCAGTATTTCAGTTTCAGTGTTTTTGGATGAACACCATAAGTGGACCAGCTGCCTCCTGGTGTTTATTAACATACATGAGAGCTGCAGATAACTGAGATACATTAAATAGGCCTGCAACTAACGATTATTTTAATAATCGATTAATCTGTTGATTTTTTTTTTGATTAATTGATTAATCAGCCTTTAAAACACTTAATTAAATGAATGAGCAGATATAAATTAAGTTAACTCCTTAAGGATGCAAGTTATTGATAAAGAATTAATCTGAAGTTGATTTATCTTATAGATTGATTAACAATAAATTAATAAGCAGCCATTTAAAAAAAAACGAAGTTTTCTCTTGAATCAAGAGGGGCTTCCCATAAAATGAAGGATTTTTTTTTACAATCTCCTGAATTAAAAAAAACAGAAGCACATAACACATATTTTAACAATTTATTTTGCCAGCTGTACTAAATACTGGACTGAAAAAAGTG
>NW_013952640.1:656747-663593 GCF_001266775.1 Austrofundulus limnaeus | reverse complement strand
TTTTTTCCCCCATAGCTTACCTGTCTAATATCAATCTGTCAGGAGATAGTGACAGAGTGAACAAATATGTAAAAAATACATTTTTAGAAAAGTTACATACTGCACCTTTAAGTGTTGGGTGACCATATTGTAAATTAATATTAAAAACTAAAAGCTGCAAAAAAAATACATTTTCAAGCAATTTATTGGCAAAATTTAGTCTAATAATTGAAAACATGGATGAAATAAGAAATAGGAAACAAATAAAATAAAATACATACAAAGCAGAACACAGCTAAATGCATCAAAAGCATGTCTATGTAATATTAGAATTTTCTGAGACAATGAAGTTTGGTTTTTCTTTCTTTTTTTTTTTTTACCAGTGAGAGGTTTTTATTTAATAGAATTTTTGGACAAAAAAATCGCAATATATCGCCTTGCTTACAGTATCGCAATATATCGGGATATATCGTATCGTGACCCCTCTGTCATGATATGTATCGTATCGCCAAATTCTTGCCAATACACAGCCCTAGTCTACACAGCACAGCTTTTGTTGAAAAGCAAACACACTCATTCTGTTGATTTCAGAGGGCAATGACCTGAAATGATGCAGCACTTTATTTAAAGGCAATTGTGTTTTTTAGAGTTGCATTACTAAATAACCCTGCAATCCCACACCGAGGAGAAACTGGACAGTGATACGGACAGTAAAAGTGGAACGTAATGAAAGCTGCAGTGTGTCACAGAATCTGGATGTTTCTATACTTTACAATGACGTTCATAACGAAAAGAGGAAGATGCCAAGTGTCAAGAAATGACTGAATTTAACACTGTCAGCACAACTGCAAGAAAATGTGATGATTCTGCACAAAAAGACAAGAGTTCATGACTATTATTATTTTTACTGTTGGTTGTAATTACAATAAGTTTACTTAATGCAATATTGTGTGTAGTGAATTAATAAATATCTGTACCTGTTCACATGTTACCAGTTCACTGTGGCCAGGGGAGACACCTAAAGCTGATTCATTTCTAAAATGGCAAATATTTACCAGGCATTGGTTTACTTATGACAGCAGGCGGCTGAAAACAGGTCAACAATGATGATTTCACTGGAAGAGTCGTTTGGGACAGAGAATTCAGAGCGTTATGATGCATTTATGCTCAGATTTGTTAAGTAATGTGCAGGTAAGCTTGTGGTGAATTCAGCAGAGTTCTTTGTTTACATTGTGCGAATACATTTATAAAACTATGGACTCTTTCAAACTGCACCAATTTATATAGTTCAGGATTATATTTTTTAGATTTTATTAATAGTTTGCAATGAGCAAAATTTTATTATTTCAGATACACTGACTATTAAAAACACAACACATTTATATTATTAAAACCAACACATTATATACAAAAACTTTTAGGTCTGAGTAAATTTTTTTTAAATCAATTTAATTGATCTTGGATCACTATTATTTAAATTTTCAATACTGATTCATTTGACATGAGGTGTATTTTTACCCATGACAGTCCTGTGCATGATGAGGCAGAAGTGTGTTTATATGTTTTGTGTCACTCCCGGCTTGCTGTACGTTTACATCAGTTGATGTTCAGCGCTAACATTAGCTTCTGACAAAACAGCAAAACAAACAAAAAATATATATTTTTTCAAGAATCACTAACATTACCAGCCAATGTTGTTTGCAAGAGGAAAAAAAAGTAAATTTGTGTTTTGCAACACACTTGAACCGCAAGAGCAGATTGAAACGAATCACGATGAATGGATTCTAGCCTGGTTAAAACCAGACCCTGTCCTTCACTTTGCTTCATACAAGGGTCTGGACTTGATGCATAGACAAGTGTTTCTTGCAGGAGGCGTGGCCTCTGCTGAAGCATGTGTGTGTCGCTGTGACGGAGGCTAAGCTAAGAAGCTAACCGGAAATTGTGTGCTGTAAACAACCCTACTGAGAGGAGAGAAGTACCGAGTTGAACGAGACGACTGTAAATGAGAGCTGCTGCTTTGTCAGACTAATTTATTTTAATTTGGAAGCCTTATCAACACGGACTGGCTTCATTCACTTCCTCCACTGCTGTATGCTAAACTAACTAACAGACACTGTGCAGAACATCGACGTCGTTCAAAACTCCTCCTTCTGTTCTCTGATTGGTCCAGGTAAAATAAACTACAAGCAGACACTGCGCAGAAAATCGACGTTCTGTTCTCTGATTGGCCCGGCTAAAAATCTGCCAGTGAAATCCTTGTTTATGGGAGAAGTCCCAGACGGAGCAGAGAAACTAGAATTGAGCGGAGCTGCATAGGAAGGCAAGGGCCAGGCTGAATGGATTCAGAACCTTATGAATGAAAATTGAACTGATTTAGGGAACTGGCCACGATACCCAGCCCTAGAAACCACATTACTTCATCATATACGATGTTCACGTTGCCTAAAAGCTTGTAATGTTTGCTAATTGCAAACAAAACCTTCTGTCATATTCTGACACTCTCAGAGCTTAGCCACAAGAAATGCAAACATTTTCTAACGCAAGTGTTAAAAATCAAACTGCAGCCACAACACTGACACAAGCAGCAACTTTCACACTAACCACAAAAATGTTGAGAAGAAAATAATCTTTATTTTGCTCTTTGTGTCACATAAACAGCTGCTTTCCCAGGAGTGAAAACTCACCGCAGATAATCAAAGTTTTCCCTGGATTTTATTTGAATACTTGTGCAGAGAAACATCAACAGGAAAATGAGGACAGGCATGACTTCAGCTAATGATCAGCTCAACTAGTTTGGAAATGAACACAAATTGACTGCATGTGATTTCACCACCAGAGTGTGACAGGAATTATAGCTTAAAACTAGGGTTGGGCAATATTGGCAAAAAAATTAATCACGATTAATTGTGGTATTTAGCCAAAAATGATTAATTTGACAATTAATCCCCTGGAGTCCCTGGACACCCTTATTTCATAGTCACATGACCAATTTAGTGGGAAAGATTTGCTCTTCATAAAAATCTGTTCCAAACTGTCAAAATTACAGATTTCAGGCTATACATCATATTTTAAATTGTGTTGATAGTTAAATAAATTACAGAACTTTATTTTTGATGTTTGTCATATTTGAAGCAGAGAAGAGCATCGAGCGGACTGACCGGAGTAACTCCCAGTCCATCTGCCTGGTGGCATTAATCGTATTAATCGTCAAGCGACAAAAAATAATCGATTAATGTTTTTCTGACGATTAATTGCACACGATACGATTATGTCCAACCCTACTTAAAACACAAGTTTATAATCTACAAGAAGAAGAATTACCTTTAAGTCTGGTTTCACTCCAGTTAATAAAACTGTTTTATATCTTCAAACCCAAAAACGAGGACACTTGACTGCAGGAAGCAACTTGAATATCAAACTTTAATAAATGAATAAGCATCCATTATCGGACTAATCCATAAAGTCCTACATATTCTACTCATTTACAAAAACTAAAATAGAAACACATAACAATGTAGACAAAAAAGCCCTCAAACACGGAAAAACCAATACAAAGCAGATAAAAGCAGTGTGCACGGGGCTCAACAGAACACCTAGCCCAGTTATAATTTAGCTAGTTAGACTGGGGGGGTGTCGTGTCCAATTCTGTACACCCCAACAACCCATTCCTCCTGTGCAGCAACTTTGAGCTTTCAACCTAAAGTACACATTTTAGCCGGGTCATAACAGACAGTTTTCACTCCGGTACAAAAACAAGACTCTACATGTTGCACACTCAGATTTAAAAAATGAAGTTGGGGGRAAATAACGCAACTCGGATACAGAAGTACGAAAAACACCCGTGAGTCATGAGTGCACTGGTCGCTGCTAGCAACTAGCTAGTTTTACGACTGAGCTCCAGTGCAGACTCCGTGTTTAYTTGTAACCGCTCACAAACCACAGACACATATTTGACGTTTAGATAAACGATCAGCCTCAACGGGCCTTTGTCTAATAAAGGARACAATTGGCATTAGCTTGCTAGCTTGTTGTGTTTACATGTGGTTAGCTAATCGCATGCCGCCCCGCTCTAACAGCGGGTCCGTTCCTTTAACTGTCCGCCGGCTGGAAGTGGAAACGAGCGGCACGGAAATGGGCTGGACGTTAGGTGGATGAGTTGCGCTAAACGTTTGTTGTTTCAATCTAAGATTTTAATAACGACACACACGGTTCATGTATGTTTCTATCGGCCGCATTGTTCTCGGTTGGTGTACACTAAAACCGAGCGGGGCATCCGGTGTTGTAAAATGGAGCAGACCCTTCAGTACATGACGGTTAGCTTGAGGCTAAGCTAACTGTAACACGTGATAACGAAACTRCAGCTAAAAACCGAGCTAGGAGCTCAGCCTTAGCAAAAGTAAATAGCCACTGCGCGTATTATACGCGCGAAAAATGTTTAAACCGCATGCTATGAGCATGATCATCACATATAAACAAAATAAAAACATACTCACCACGTCTCCTGGTTGCTGAACTTCTTCGTTATCACCTTCCCCAGCTCCAGCCCGAGCCGATCAGCCACTTTCTGGGACAGGTCGTGATGCGAGCTCCCGCTGAAAAGCACGATGTTCGGCATCTTCGAAGGCGAGGAGGAGAAGAACCCGTGGCGGCTTGTTGAAGACAAGAAGAGGGAAGATGTGAGGAGGGGGTCTCTCCCCGCTGGAGGGTGGTGAAGACGGGGGGAAACGAGCCTGCTACAGATGCAGCCGTGGCAGGGCACCTCAGCAGCGCTGCGGAGAGGAAACCAGGGGGAAGTTCCTGCCGCTCATTGGACGCTGAGCTCAACTGTTTACTAATATCCGACAGGGCTGCTGTCTCCGTGATAACAAAATAATGTCTCAGGAAGCCCTGGGCAAAGCTGTACAACTGTTGAACATTAGGAGTTAGTCCAATTAAAGGTCAACAAACTCCAAAACAAACACAACTCAGTCAGTTTTAAGCTGAAACTTAGTGTGGTAGTAGCTGAGAGTCATCCACAACACACACTGAACACCTTTAGGAGTGCTAGGCCATGCTATTTTTTTTTAATTTTATGTTTTACTTATAATTAGACCATAAAATTACACAAGGTTTAGTTTTCAGACATTTTTAAATTTTAATGCCACTCTTTTGTATTTCACATAATGTAAAACACCAAATTTCCACAAAGCTGCGAAGAAAGCCGTGTTGAAATGTTTCAAGTCCTTACTTTTTCAACTATTATTTGCAGACTTTTAGACTTTTAGATATGAAATTCGTTCCAGAAGATTAAAAAAGGAAAAAAAAAATCTAAGTAAATAGGGAGAAGTCACCTGACAGCATACATTGACTCCCGCCTGATTCTGGGTTTCCTAATTAGATTTTCCACTTGGAGGAAAGTCACCTGAGACCGTCTAAAATCTGTCTTATTTTTAAGTTTCTTTATAAGCAGGAAAGATAAGAATCCACAAAGAGTTATCCCTTAGACACACGGACCACGTCCTTCACATCAAGCCCTGTTGATTATCAAGAATTGCCTTGAACTAACATGGACTTTGACGTGAAAGTTGTTTTAAAAAAAACTCCTTGTTTTTTTTCTTTTCCACCAGGTAATCAGGAGTCTTAACATCCTGTTAACTGGGAGCTTATTTGTTGAATTGATTCAGCTCAGGCCTCCTGATATTGATACCACAACGTTTCTCAATCCTGACCCTGTTCAACTTTCAAAAATGTAAATGCACATTGCCCTCCACCTTTAATGTCAGAGTTAAACAAAGTCATCTGGTAATGAAAAAAGATGTCATTGTAGCTGCTTTGGTCAAATATTTTATCTGTTTTTCTGCACCGATACACTGTATTGGTAATAGTCTGTCTTTTCCAATGCTTAATACRTATGCATGTTATGTACACTGTTGAAAACTGACTCAGCTCGATTCAGCTGCACACCCCTTTGGATCTTAAGTCCAATGTGCCTGTTTCTAAAACTGCACAGTATTTTATTATTGTTAATCTTTTTTCTTTATATGTTGTTTTGAACACTAAGAACTTTTTGCTTGAACATATACAGTATATATATAATCTGCTGCTGCTGTTGGACCTGAAATTCCCCTGTGGGACAATAAAGGCTATTTCTATTCTATTTACAGTACAAACCAAAAGTTTGGACACACCTTCTCATTCAAAGAGTTTTCTTTATTTTCATGACGATGACAATTGTAGATTTACACTGAAGGCATCAAAAATATGAATTAACACGTGGGATTATATACTTAACAAAAAAGTGTGAAACAACTGAAAATGTGTTTTATATTCYAGGTTCTTCAAAGTAGACACCTTTTGCTTTGATCACTACTTCACACARTCTTGATGAGCTTCAAGAGGTAGTCACCTGAAATGGTTTTCACTTCACAGTTGTGCCCTGTCAGGTTTAATAAGTGGGATTTCTTGCCTTATAAATGGGGTTGGGACCATCAGTTGTGTTGTGCAGAAGTTGGATACAGTACACAGCTGATACTCCTACTGAAGAGACTGTTAGAATTTGTATTATGGCAAGAAAACAGCTGCTAAGTAAAGAAAAATGAGTGGCCGTCATTACTTTAAAAAATGGTCAGTCAGTCCAAAAAATTGGGAAAACTTTGAAAGTGTCCCCAAGTGCAGTCACAAAAACCATCAAGTGCTACAAAGAAACTGGCTCACATGAGGACTGCCCCAGRAAAGGAAGACCAAGAGTCACCTCTGCTGCGGACAATAAGTTCATCCGAGTCACCAGCCTCAGAAATGACAGGTTAACAGCAGCTCAGATTAGAGCAGCATTTCCCAAAGCTGGGGTCGGGACCCAAAGTGGGGTCCTGAAACATCAAAGTGGGGTCC
>NW_013952640.1:653822-656737 GCF_001266775.1 Austrofundulus limnaeus | reverse complement strand
GTGTGTGTGTGTGTGTGTGTGTGTGTGTGTGTGTGTGTGTGTGTGTGTGTGTGTGTGTGTGTGTGTGAAGACTGACAGAAAAAAAAAATCAGTTGTCTCTGAGCGAGTGCTGCCAAGCAACGTCGGTAAATTTGTTTTTCCCAGTTCGGTCCTCTTGTCTTCCGATTGGCTCCCTACTCTGAGGCTGAGCCCACCCCCTCTCCCCTCGTTTTAGGCCGAGGGGTCGCCAGTCAAGGTGACCGACGAGGTGAGTGGGGTTTAGTGGGGGGGACTAAATGAAGGGGTCAGTCGAGGCTCTTCTCCGGAGAGGTCAATGGTAACGCAGCGACGCCCTCACGCCGGCCTCGGTTACAGCGGAGCCTCCTCCTCCATAGGCTCCTCCTCCTCTGACCTGCTGGCAGAATCAAACACAGACASTCCACCTTTAGTCCAACAACATCATTCAGAAGGAGATGTACAGTGGTGGGCACAGCTAACCGAAACATTAGCTCCACTAACCACTAAACTGCTAAACAGATAAATTAAATGAGTGGATGCTAACGCTAACCGCTAAAACAACGTCTTTATCTCCTTCCAGCTGAAGACTGGTGGGACTGACATAAACCTGGTATTTGTTAGCTCTGCCAACAGCGAGGTAATGTTTTCGGTCGTGTCTGTCGTTCAGTCTGTGGACGACATTACTCAAAAACTTGTGGACGGATTTTCATGACATTTTTACCACACGTGGGTACTGGCCCAAGTAACACCATTAAATTTTGGTGATGTTCCGGATCACGATGCGGATACAGGAATTTTTTTTTTTTTAACTCTCTGAGATTGGCAAAGCTGTGATGCTTTCACAGGGCTTCTGTAAAAAACAGTGAGAGCTTTCAGTGTTCATTTGAACTGGATTGGACAGCACGGACTTCAAACGTTGTTTTTTTTATTTACTTCCAAATAAAACCAGATTTAATGATGGACATTTAATGATGATTGGGTGCTGCCAATAAAATTTTAACCAAGTAACTGTCTTTATTCAGATATTTACTTTCTGATAAATAACCCAAATGTGACAGTACCTGTTTTGGGTAGCTTATATCCTAGTATTTCTCTCAACTGTTTAAAAACATCTTCCCAATAACATTTTAGCTTTATCCATGGCCAACAGACATGTGAATGATCTACATCTACATCTAGCTCTCAAACATGGTTGCTGCACTGACAACGACCCTCGCTTTATCTTAGGTGTAATAAAATGTCTGATATTTTTACAACAGAAAATTCTCCACACTCTGGAGTTAGTTGTGTTCTGTTGGGTTTCACAAATATCGAACCACACGTCATCAGTTGTTTCCTCCTCTAGTTCTTTTGCTCACTTTTTCTTTACATAAAGGGTTGAAGTTTTCCCATTAACCATCAATCCTTGATGTAACTTTGATATAAACCTGCCCGTTTTGTTCTTACATGCATTTCCAAATATTTCTGTGATTTTGTTTATTTCCTCTAGAGGCCTGACCTTATTTCCTTTTGATAGTAGTCTTTACATAGCAGGCTATTTTAAAGCAGGCTGCATGTTTTGGTGTAAAGGTTTATTCCAAAGCGGTGTGACAGGACAAAACGTTTGAACAGGTAGGTGCTCGGACGTTTAATACCTTTAATAAGTAAGTAAAACTGAATCCTTCACCTTTGATCCATGGCATTGGAGTTGGCCACGGACAAAGACGCCATGGCGCTGACGGCCTCAGCCTCCTCAGAGTCTCCTCGTTTGGCCTCCAGCAGCGAGAGCCCCAGTCGAGACGAGTAGCGATGTACCGAGCGCCAGTACTTACCTGAAAACCAGGACAGGAAGGAGGCAGAGCATGAAAACCAATGTGTGGGACGTTAAACACATAATCAAACCCTTTTAGGTTTTGTAAATCCCTGCAATCAGACTGTTAGTTTATTACTGGCTATCTGACATCTGGGAACAGCCTTCTGCTTGTGTGTTTTATCTGTTTTAGGCTTTAACAAACATCTGCGTCCTGTTTCTGTGTGTGAGTCTGTGTCTTTCTGAGGGTGAACTCACTGTGAGTCTCTATAACTTTCTCCAGAGAGCGGACAGCGTTGGGGTTGGGCCTCTGCTCTAGGACAGCCTTCGGAAGAGGATCCAGCTGCATGGAAAAAAACAAAAAYAAAAAACAAAAGCATGTGTCAGGTTTCAATGAAAACAAACAATCCACATGAGGTCTGACTGGGAAAAAAGACACAGTCCTGTTCTCGAATGACCCTGTCCTTTAAGCTMAAAATGGTCCATAATGACACCTAAATCCAGATTTAACTTCATTGAATTATTAATTCATCGCTGACTCTGTGGATGGGAAATTWGGAGATTAAATGACTTCTAAAGTGTTGATAAAATTCCCAGGTGATTCTGTTACATTGGAAACAGATCATTTAAACCAGAGGTTCTCAAACTGGAATTCCAGGACCCCCAGGGGTCCACAAGCTGTGTGTTGGGGGTATTCAAAAAATTTCAATAAATTGGTAATTTGGTTTTTATTTTATGCCGCTTCGCCCGCCGGTACCCATCAGCTGCTTCTGGAATCCCGTAGGCCAGGTGGTCGCTGAGGCAAAAACCCGGGCATGGGAGGAGTTTGGAGAGGCCATGGAGAAAGACTTCCGCACGGCTTCGAGGCGATTCTGGTCCACCATCTGGCGTCTCAGGAGGGGGAAGCAGTGCTGCACCAACACTGTTTATAGTGGGGATGGTGTGCTGCTGACCTCAACTTGGGACGTTGTGTGCCGGTGGGTGGAATACTTTGAAGACCTCCTCAATCCCACCAACATGCCTTCTGTTGAGGAAGCTGAGCCTGGGGACTTTGGGTTGGGCTCTCCGATCTCTGGGGACGAGATCGCCGAGGTGGTTAAAAAGCTCCTCAGTGTCAGGGCCCCGGGGG
>NW_013952640.1:650427-653008 GCF_001266775.1 Austrofundulus limnaeus | reverse complement strand
GTCCTGTTGGCTTCATCGGAACGAGATCTGCAGCTCTCGCTGGAGCGGTTCGCAGCCGAGTGCGAAGCAGCCGGGATCAGTGCCTCCAAATCCGAGGCCATGGTCTTGAGCCGGAAAAGGGCAGAGTGCCTTCTCCGGGTCAGGGGTGTCGCCCTGTCTCAAGTGGAGGAGTTTAAGTATCTGGGGATCTTGTTCACGAATGGGGGAGGAAGGGAGCGGGAGGTCGACAGGCGGATGGGTGCAGCGTCTGCTGTAATGTTCATATTGGGAACAGCGCATTAGTAAAACAAATATACTTAAAAAAATTCTCATGGCATTTAGGGGTTAAAATGACAGTAAATTATTTTAAAATAGCATGAGGTTTATGAGGGGGGTCCCTGGAATTTTTTTCACCCTTGTATGGGGTCCCCAGACCCAAAAGGTTTGAGAACCCCTGATTTAAATGAGGTTCAAATGAAACAGACCCTCTGTCAGTTGGAGGGTTTTTATGAATCGTGGTGTAAATAAAATGTTCTGGTTAAATTCTAAAATGATTTAAATCTCAACAGAATCCATCACGTCTTTATGTTTAACAACCTTCAAGTCCACCATTTTACTGTGAAAAACCTTATTTGATAGCTGACAGAGCCGATGTTCCAGCAAACGCTCAGAGAAACGGCAAAAAAGAAAAAAACACAAGAGCTCCAGCTCGGACTCTACGAGGCTCAATTATCAGGTGAAGTTAAAGGTTACCCAGAACAACAATCAGCTCCCACCATCTGTCCAGCACGGTGGTGGAGGTCATGATACGGGCTCGTTTTGCACAGCTGTCRAGCTCGGACACAAACTGGGTCATTGATCCCAAACACAGTAGCAGATCTACAGCAGAATGATCCGAGTCCGAGGGGAGGGGTCTAAACCCCTCCACAACCGTAGAGCCCAGAGGAGAAGATCACTACTGAGCTGTTGCTGCTGAAGGGGGTCCTACAAGCTGTGGTTCAGGGGCTGGACTCAGTCTAAGGACAGGTTCACATCTATTGAGTTTTTCTTTGTCCACGTGAGGTTAAACTGGAATAAAATCTCAGATTATGTCCTGATACACAACAYATGGTGGACATCTATGTCTCCAGGACAAGTAGCAGGAGTTATACGTTTCTGGACCAGGTGTTTTAGAATATTCCTACGTTAGGTTTCCCATCTGGAGTAAAATCAGGGCGGCCCCCCTCACCTCCTGGCCAAGCAGGGCGGCCACGCAAGCCTCGGAGGCGTCGCAGATGGCGGTGAGGTCGTGTCCTCCCTCCAGAGCCAGGACCACCCGGCCTCCAGCGAGGGTCATCAGCTGCCTGGTCAGATAGCCGAAACCTGAGGAGTGCATCATGTTCATATTAATAACGCGCTTTTCATTCACATTTCAGCTCTTTCTCACCCAGAACAACCTAAAWTTTCCTGCCGTCTGAGTGTCTGCCTACTTGTCGACCTACGAGCCCTGCAGTTTATTATGTTGCTCTGGATGATAAAGTCCAGCTGGTGTGAGAGATAAGCAACACTCCAGATAATCGCCTGCTCACATTTGGACGTCAGAGTGTAGCCACCCAGAGGCGGGGGGTGTCCCTCCACGGCGTCGAAGCCCGAGGAGACCAGCACGATGTCCGGGGCGAACTCGTTGGCTATCGGCATCACCACGCACCTGAGGGTGGGGTGAGGGGGATTATCACAGAGTTACAGCAGAGACGTCAGACAGATCCATACTCCAAACACGAAGAAGTCACATTACATTGATTGGAAATATCATCAAAAAATAAACAAAAACATATTTTCTAAACTGTTTATGTCAGGATTTAGAGGCTTCAAACTACATGTGTTTATAAGTAAAAGCACAGTGACGACTATAATCTGGATTAGAGAATAAACTTTCTTTTTTCTTTTTACCTGAAAGCAGCCAGGTACTCTGCGTCCCCCATGGGGGGGTCGAGTCCTCCGGTGAAGGCCACGTTAACGTTGAAGCCCACTCCTGGCCCACTGCCCACCTGCAGAGAGGRCACAATGAAACAAGTCAACTTTTTAAAATGACTTTCAGGCAAACAGATTCAAAAATGAATTAGTGGTAATCGACAGGAAATACTTTGAAGTGCAACCAAGTAGAACTCAAAAATATGAGTAAAGATGAATATTTTGTTTTAATGTATTTATTTTTAATCCATTTTACTACAAAAGGGGTTCAACWAACATAAATGTTTGTATGTTTTGGTTTGAATTAGATGGAAAATGTTCAGATAATAAAAACGATGTCAAATATCGTTCATTCCCACGTAAATTAAATCCAAATTTTTGTTCCGTACAAATCACRTGTCAGAGATGTGTTGAAATCGTTACAGAGAAGTTTCACTTTTTTTAATTATTATTGATTTTATATCAGTTATAAACACAAAGAACAAATACAAAACCCAGTGCTGACTCTTAAACAAACACGAAAACAAAGAAAACAAACCAACAAAAATCCACATGAGAAACTAAAAATAACAAAAAAATAACTTTTTCATTTCCTTCTCCAGACTGCCATCTCACAGCTATTTTACCTACAACAGCAGGCGATATATATATA
>NW_013952640.1:641492-643495 GCF_001266775.1 Austrofundulus limnaeus | reverse complement strand
GAATAATGCTTAGAGGCCAAAGTCTTGAGGTAAACAAAGTTTGGATTTGACATTCCAATCCAAGTTACTGCTACAATCGGAACAACTACTCCCAATTTGAGAACATGTAAAGACCGTTACCTCCTGAACGCAGCACTGTCTGTCTGCTAAAATGCTAACAACAACAAGCTARCGTTCAAGAACTCATCGGGACTTAAATCATTCCTGGTGATTTTGACAAATCCAATAAAACTGCCAGAGAGGACGCAGATCTCAAGCACTTTAACGACGGAAATGATGACAGGCAGCCGTTCACCCTTGCTGAAGACTGAAGCGTTTACCTCCTTGTTAAACATGGTTTACCAGCTAAACAGACGCGACCTGTCTGTGTGTCTTCCTGTATGATGAGGTCGTAACACTGATCTCAAATTTAAACAAAATAGAAAAAGTCATTCCACAAGTTCAAAACAGATAATGCACTAACACTAGTTATCGTGCATCCCTATTTATTATTTTGAATCACTTTCAAAGAGAAAAAAAAAAGACAAGTCAGAGTTCAAATATGTCTCAATAAACAAAGACCAGGGAGTTATTTTTCTTAAAGAGTTCCCCTTTGATGTCACTTCCTGTTTCACTTTGGCTGAGCCAAGTTCAAAACAAAATGTGTCAGTTATGCAACAAAATGGGAAAATTCAAGTGTATAAGGGAGTTTCTTAAACCTAAACGCAATTTGTTTTACTTTCTTGACATWTTTGCAAGTCACATATTTTGTGCAGCAACATTACCAGTGTGTGAAACTGCCTTTGAGAAATTCACAAATTAWTATTTGTGTAACGTGTTTGTAGAATAAGTCCCAAACCTGCTCCAAAGGCTCAAACACGTGAAAAAGTGAACATCTGTGATGGATCCACTGAAACAAAACCTCTAAAAACACACCTCGTCAGGCGCTCCGCTTCCTGGGAAGAAGTTGCCGTCATCGTAGCGATGAATGGACATGTAGAGGACATTAGGGTCGTCGTAGAAGGCCTGCTGAGTCCCGTTGCCGTGATGAACGTCCTGAGGGTGGATGGAGAGAGCGACATCATTACGAACYTGTCGTTGAGACATAAACTCTGAACCTAAACGGGCCCTCAGAGGACTGACCCAGTCCACGATGAGGATCCTGGTGATGCTGAGTCTCTGCTGAAGAAGTCTGGCTGCGATGGCCACCGAGTTGAAGTAGCAGAAACCCCTGAAACAGCAGCCGACAGAAACAACCTCAGACTTTCCTTTTAACCCGTGGTGAGGAGGGAAAACAAATGCAGGGGCGCTGCGGAGTGCAGCCTTACATAGGAGTGCTTTCCTCTGCGTGGTGTCCTGGAGGGCGGACCACTGCAAAACCATTCTGACAAACAAAGCAGAAAACAACAAATATAACAACAACTCAGCAACATTACTTGTTTTTTATTGATATAAAATGTGTTTACACCGTTTTGTTTAATGTTCAAAGATGTGTTAGAGTAGCATGTGTCTTAAAAATCCTCCTCCAAAAGCTGSAGTTTTGTTTGTAAGTCCAATAAGTGCTTTAAAGTCTGTGCAGTGGTGTACAGGCATGCCTTTGGCAACAACAACGAGGCTTACCTTCAGCTCTCCGGTGGCCACTTTGAAAACGAGCTCCACCACGGAGCCGACGGCGAGGCGAGCGGCGCTGGAGGAGTGGACCTCGTTCCAAATGGTGTCGCTGTCCACCTGAAACACCCAGAGGACACTGAGACCGTTCAACAACACCAAAGATCAACACTGGCAAATATATAAAGGCTGAGCACATTTTAGATAATACTAGCAAAACAGTAGCTAAAAGTGTCCTGATGCATCTCAGTAATTCAGGTAAAATATCAAAAAGAAAAAAATTGTATAGCTCTTCTGGACGGGTTCTTCTTTAATGAAACGTTTCGTCTCTCCTCCAAGAGACTTCTTCAGTCTGAGAGTTTCAGGCAAAATTCAGGCTTTTGTGATGTGACTGATACTCACATCACATGGCTATC
>NW_013952640.1:632312-641367 GCF_001266775.1 Austrofundulus limnaeus | reverse complement strand
TGACTGAAAACTGCAGAGTTCTGGACATAAGATGTAACTTGTCTGTGTTTGGACATTCCTTTGAACAATGGCTGCTTTGTTTCCCCAATGTATAACTGGTCGCAGTCCTCCTGGCACTTAACAGCATATACAACATTGCTCTGTTTGTGCCGGGGCACCGGATCTTTGGGGTGAACCAGACTTTGCCGTAATGTGTTTTGGGGTTTGAAAGCYACTGGGACATCATGTTTAGAAAATAAACGTCTCAGTAGCTAAAAGCCAAAATTAGAGGAAAACTATGGGATAAATCTTGTGCCAGCAGGAACTGAATTTGAATCGCTCAGATTGAATCTGAATGTTCATAATTTGAAATTGAATGCATTGGTTTGAAAATGAATTTCACTAAATAGAAACTGAATTTAATGATTTGAAACTGAGTTTAAAGTTTTGAATTTGAATAAATTTGCTTTGAAACTATATTTTGGTTTATTAAAAATTCAGTTTGACTACTTTCACTTTCAATTCTAGAATTCAGTTTCAGTTCTAAAATTCAGATTTTTGTGTCCCACATCCTGGTCCTTGAAAAAGCCAGCCAGAGTAATCAAACACAGATCCACAAAAACAACCTTTGGCTAAAACGAGCAAAACCCCTGCTAAAATTCTGAGAAGTTTTAGCATTGACACTGTGACGGCCCTGCTGCTTATTGCAGCCAGCTGCCGCCTATTTGTTTAATTGTGCTTCCTCACAGGTCATCCTTAGGGGGTGTGGCCTGTACGCTATTTGAAGCGTGCACCTGGAGTGCTGAGGTGGGCTGCTTCTGCTACCTGACCTGTCCTGTCKGTCTSCTGCTGTCTGCTCTCACGCCTCACACACGGCGTSGCCACCTCATACGGCGTGCCTCACACACGTCGACCTCATTCGCTGAYGTCGTGGGGGGATATTGGCACATTCACGTTGAAGTTGACGATCGCGTTCACTTCACTGGGCGCTGGTGCCCGGACCTGCTGCTTCCTCTCTGCTGCCGGGAGAGGAGAGACGTCCTGCTGGTGTGTGGATGCCGAGTCTGGTTTTACGGAGCAGCAGAAAAGACTCTGAAACGCGGACGCGGAGGTGCACGGAAGACACGACGTGGTCAAGGAAATCTGGACCGCAAACTTGATCGTAATAGGTGGAACTAAATCTGGACCACGGACTTCAGAGGGTCCAGCTGGGGTCAGAAATGTCCGTGCATTCGGGAGCTACGGAGCACCAAACCGGACAAAGGAACTCACCTAATCCTAGACAAAACTTTAATAAATACCTTTAAGGTTTTAAAACTGGTTCCTGTGTGTCGTGTCTTCACATATGTTATGGCTCTCGAGCCGGGTTGTAACAACACCAAAATCCAATCCAGTCTAAAGTAATATATACAAGACTTACAGCCTCATATGTTTGTGTGAGAATAAAATGAAGTGGCACTCACCCCCACCCCTCCACACGGCAGCCGTACAAACATTGGAGTTATTGAACCTGTGATCAGGAGGAAACATCACATTAGAGGAAATCAGCTGCAGAGGTTCAGCTGCATTCTGAGCGTTGGGCTTACAATCAAGTTTCTGTCGGAGTGGGTTGGTTCCGTACAGCAGCACGTGGGCTTCAGAGTGGACCGTCTGCAGCTCCTCCAGAGTGGCCTTCCTCCCACGGATGCACTAATCACACACAGACAGACGGAGCTCTCACATGCACTTTACTCGGTGTGTCACGTCAAGCGGTGGCGGCGGCGTTTTTGTTGGCCACGCCTACCTCACACTGCGTTTTGAGTCCGGTCTCCTGCAGACGCGACCAGATGCTCTGAATCCTCCCCGCGTGCTCCGGATGGCTGTTGGTGTTTCCACACATGCACTGGTGCTTCTGCATCAGGGAGTCGTACACCAGACCTGAGGGGGCAGAAAGAAGCTTACAAATAACTCTTACATGGGATTGTTTTCAACTAAAACATGCTTTACAATCAACTGCTATCATCTAATGTTACACAGGTTGTTTAAACAGACCTGCTGAACTGTGTGTTCTCAACTGACTGAGTCTGTAAAAATCTAAAATCTACAGCCTGAAATCCACATTCCCATCCCACGCTCCTGATTTCTCAGAGTACTTAGGAACTCAGTGGGAGTAAAGTGGGCCAAAACTAAAAATATGTTTTACTTCTGCATRGAAAAGCTAACAGCAGCCTCACAGCTGAGACAATCATTTTATGTCTAAAGGGACTTTTAGATCAAAAGTTAGGATTTATTTGTCAAACTTTTAAACATTTTATCCATTTACACATCAAACTTTAAGGTATTTTTACTATTCATATATACGTTTTTAGCTTCTTCACTGCTATGATTTTTTTGTTCTAGTAACTTATATACCTGAGACTCCAATACCTACAGTATGACTCCTTTCTCGTTGAATGAAGAACTCTTTAAATTGTTTTCGAAATTTACTTTAGAACACTTCCTTTATATTTTAGCTCCTAGCTACTGTTTTGCTAGTTTGAGCAACTTTTCTGCAAACTTTAGCTTGTTTCTGTTCTTATAATTTTAGCTTTTAATTTTGCTAGTGAGGATTCTTAGTCATTCAGGTCATGATCAATTATAAAAAAAGGTATTTCAAAAAAAGCTTTTAATTACCATTTTCTGATTTTAGTTTTTGGATACTGTTTTGCAGGTCTTAGCTTGTGTTGAGCTAATTTCAACTTTTAGCTACTATTGTGTCAATATTAGCATTTAGTGACTGTTCTGCTAATTTTAGGTTTATGCGATCATATTGTAGGTTTAGCATTTTAGTTTACTTTAGCTTTTAGCTACTTTTTGCCATTTTTTATTTACTTTTGGTTACCGTTTTGTTACCTTTGGTGTTTAACTACTCATGTGCAGCTTTTAGCTCATTTTCTGGTAAGTATAGCTATTAAATACAATTTTGCAGGCCCCATCTGTTGTTTTGCTCATTTTTGTCTTTTAGCTACTATTTAGTTAATTTTAGCTTTCAGCAATTGTTTTGGATTTTTTAGCTTTTAGCTACATTTTGCAATTTATTTCTTATCATTTGGCAACTCTTTTTCTAATTTCAGCTTTCAAGTAGGGTTTTTTTTTTTTTTTGCAAATCTGAACTTTCAGCTGTTCTGCTAAAGTTTTATTTTGATGGATTTGGTCAATGTTTGTTTCAGTTTCTTCGTTCAGCTCTCAGTATTCACACAGTCTGTTGGTAGTAGTGTCACAGTTTCCAGGTCAATTTAAGCTCTCTGTTTTTTTAAGGATTGAATGGAAGTGAAGCTAAAATCCAAACTCTGCAGTTTAAGATTTGAACAAACTTGGCACCTCAGCAGCACAGGAGGGCAGAGGGCAGCGCAGACCTGTGGTGAAGCGAGGTTTGACGGGAGGATCGGGTGCAGGAACCATCGGGAAGGAGGGAGTCGAGGCCGGAGACGACTGGGCTCTGGACAGGGGACGGTGACCCGGGAAAGAAACGGACAACCCTGCGGCCTCCATGGAGGCCTGATAGTTTCTCAGCTGGTGAATCCGCTGCTGCTCTAACAGGAGAGCCTGCTGCTCAAAAACAGGGRAAAACATCTTTTAAAATGACATTTCTGCTGTAATTACAACATGTGGCCAACAGGTGGCAGCCAAGACTAAAGATTTAACTTTCATGGCTTGTTTGAATTAATCACAAAGATTCCACACATTTTTACTCATTCTGACAGGTGGCAGGAAGTATTTCCCCAAGAAAATCACAAAACAAATCATTTTCTAAAACCTCCATTGATTCTTTCTGTTTTACCTGTCTGAAAAGCAGCTCCTGCTCCGCCTGCCTCTCCCGGTGCTGCTGCTGCTGGAGCGCCTCCTCCTGCAGCTCCTGCGGATCGGGGGGCTCCTGCTTGATGGTGACCCCAGGCGGCAGAGCTCCTCCTCCGTCCTGATGCTCCCTCAGCTCCTCCTCCGTCTCCTCTGGGTGACTCTGGTGCTGCCGCCCCACGGGTGACTCACTGGGTTTCCCCATCATCTGCAGCACACAGGATTAGTTTCATAATCAACCAGGACATCAAGAACAGCAACTGTTCATTCGTTTTCCTTTTATTTGGATTTTAACAAACCTAATTTGGACTGCTCAGTTCGTTGGATGATTTTTGTGTCTGTTTGAATGTGAGTGACCTCTGCAGACTGCATGCCAGGCACACAAAAAGAAAGAAAAATAATAATAATAGTGTCTGGTTGTTCATTCCACGCTCCCCGTTGTGCTGCTCGCCGTCGACTCATCCCGGCCCCGCTGTTAACCCACCGCCACCGAGCCATTCAGAGGCTGGAGAGTACTCGCCTCTGTGGGACGTGGGTGTTGATGATGGGAAGGTTTCGCAAGAAACAAGTGTTTGCAGGAGGGTCTCATGAGTGGGCTACAACTACAGGTGTGTGTGTGTGTGTGTGTGTGTGTGTGTGTGTGTGTGTGTGTGTGTGTGTTCCCAGAGCTACAAGCCTCTTGGGTCTCCTGGCTCTACGTCAAGGGACAGCACTGACGTCAGAGCATTCATTCACCCCCACCCCTCCTCCTCCTCCTCAGTACTTCTGTTTGGATCTTCTAAGCATTCAAACATTTCTTTGCCCCCGTTTTCCACGTCCTCCCCCCGACCCCACCGGCCCCCTTTGCTCCACTTTCCCAGACCAGAAGTCCCATTTCTGTCCCGTTCAGGCTGAGGTGGCTGGAGACCAGTTTAACCAGTCAGCTTTAGGAAGGATCAAAGTTTTCTTCACCTCTTTATTTTGTGTCTGCAAACAGTTTCAGGCTGAAATATACACGTTTACAGAAATGTTTCAATTCTTTGTTTTTGTTGACTCAGCATTCACATTCCTATTATCCTTTTATTTTTGTATTTTTCCATAAGTTATTTTCCAAACCTAACTGAATCTGCATACATTGTACATTTTTCTATCCATCCATACATCAAAACATTCAGCTCCCTCAGGAGATGGGAGTTGTAACTTTTGGTTACCTTCTTTGGTAACTACAGTATATTAATACTATATTAATCAAATATTTTCCCTGAAGAAATACATCAAGATATTTTCAGTTCATTCTGCTTCAGTACACCTGCTTTTGTCTTCTTGATGTTACTTTAGTTTTTTAGCTAGCCCTTTGCTACTTTTAGCTAGAGTTTTGCCACTATAAGATAAATATGGATTTCTTGAAAATGCTTGCCAACACTTTTTACCATTGTTTCATCATTTGCTTAATTATATTATGTATTGTGCAGTCTATTTTCCCTGATGCCTGGAAGTTTGCTCAGATTACTCCCATTTTTAAATCTGGTGATCCAACAGAAGTTTCAAACTATCGGCCAATTTCTGTTCTTCCTATTTTTTGTAAGTTACTTGAAAAAACATTATTTAACCAACTACTTCAGCATCTAGGAGCTAATAATAAGCTAAACAATAGCCAAAATGGTTTCCGCATGTCAAGGTCAACCATGTCTGCATTAATTTTATTCACTGAACAAATACGTGCTGCTTTGAACAAAGGTCAAGTAACTGGTGCTGTATGTATTGATTTTCGTAAAGCGTTTGACACAGTTGATCATTATACTCTCTTACAAAAGTTGATTTCTTTTCAACTTTCATCATCTGCAATACAAACCAAAAAGAAAAAATTTCAATTGTCCCCCTCCTACAGCACGGCCATTGCCAGTATCACTCCACCCCCTGTTAACAATAAGTGTTAATTAGTTGTCAACRATAGCCATGTGATGCGAGTATCAGTCACATGGAGGCAGGACTCAAAAGCCTGAATTTTGCCTGAAACTCAGACTGAAGAAGTCTCTTGGAAGAGAGACGAAACGTTTCATTAGAGAAGAACCCGTCCAGAGGACCTATACAATTTTTTTCTTTTTGATATTTTACCTGAATTACTGAGATGCATCAGGACTGCAATACAAATGTTTTCCTCTTATTTGACTGATAGGTGTCAGGTTGTGAAAGATGGAAGCTCTGTGTCCGGGTCTCTGCCCTGTTCCGTGGGAGTTGCGCAGGGTAGCATCCTGGGCCCACTGCTTTTCCTATTATACATAAATGACCTTCCAAAAATATTGACGTATTCAAATATTTTAATGTATGCTGATGATACTGTTCGTTTTTTGTCTGATTTCAATATTGAATCTATTAATAGTCAGTTACAAGCAGATCTTCAGACATTTCATGGTTGACTTCAAGATAATCTTTTGTCAATTAATGTTAAAAAAACTGTGTGCATGTATTTTTCCTCTCCCAGGAGACATTTCAATATAAAAAATCAACTCACTTTTTTAAACAAACCCCTTGATATTGTCACTACCTACAAATATCTTGGAATTACTTTGGATTCTCATTTGACTTATCGTGATCATGTACAAGTCTCAACCACTAAGTTGAAACAGAAATTATACGTTTATTTAAAAAATAGATCCAATCTGACATCTTCTGTTTCAAATATCCATCTTCATGCCATTATACTCTCAACTATGTTGTATTGTTTACCTGTTTGGTCTCTTACAGCAAATGAAATCTTAGAACCCATAGTTAGGCTCTACAACAGGGCCTACAAAATTCATAAAAAACTTCCTGGTTGGACTCATCACTGTACAGTTCTTTCATTGTCTGATGCCTTGACTTTTCAGAATTATGTTTTGTATAGTGGTATTAWTTTATATTTTCAGATCTTCCAARGTGCCAVTTWTGRAACTCTCTGTGCATTGHTGCYCAAATCAARTTCTGGAAGTGGTCATTCAACTAGATCTGTTACAAAAGGACAACTGACATTACCAGCTTTTAAAAACTGTTACGGCCAGAGGTCTTTCTTCTATGTTTATACTAAAGCATGGAATGACATTCCTCAAAAGATAAAGTCCATTTAAAAACTACAGCCCTTTAAGAAGAATCTTGTCTGCCATCTGCTGGACACTTTTTGTTGTGCTCATCTTTAGATGTCCTATTTTGCAAATGCTGCCTTCCTGAAATTTGGTATGCTTGTTTGTCTTTGTGTCTATGGTGTATAATGATGTGATTGTGATGCTGTATTTCTGAGTGTTTTATGTGCTGCAGAACAGGAACTTGCTGTAAAACAGCAATTATGCTGAGTCAGGCTTGATTTTTAGTAATCTTTTCCTGTTAAATCAATAAATCAAATCAATTTTAACATATTGTTGTATTATTTTTAGCTAGTCGTTTGCTACCATTAGCTTCTAGCTACCATTTTGCTCCTTTAACTTTAGTTAGCCTCTTGCTACATTAGTTTTTAGGACAGCCTCTGYTATTTTTAGCACTGTTAACCTTTTACTACATTAAGCTTTAGGATAGTGGTCTTTTTATTTTTTGATTGTTTGGAACAGTTTGATGCTATTCACTAGCATTTAGCTATTTTTAGTATCCTTTTGCTGCTGTTTGCTTTTAGATACCATTTAGCCATTATTAGCTTTTAGTTTGTTCCTTGCTACATTAGACTTTAGCTACCTGTGGGTACTTTTACCACTCTATTAACCTTTTGCTACGTGAAGCATTTGGATAATTTTCTGTTTTTATTTTAGCTACCCATTTGCTGCTTTTAGCTAATTTATGGACACTTTTAGCTAGTATTTAACAATTTGGTATTTTTTTTTAGCTTTTTAGCTTCCTTTTGCTACGATTTTCGCCTCCTGCCACATTAGGTTTTAGCAAGCATTTGCTAATGTTAATTGCTCAGTCTTTTCACCAGTCTTTCAGTAAAATCATTCAGCAGTCAGCATTTACACTGCCTTTTTTTACAGCAAATATATTACTTTAGTTTGATTTTTTGGTTCTCATTCAGTTTCTCCATTTTCTTTTCAAATTTTAAATGTTTGTTATAAGTTAATTGGTTTGGATTTACATTAAACATGTTTGAAATTGATATTTAATCATTAATACTGTATCAATTATTCTTTTTATACTGTTTAAATTGACTTTTCCCCAACCTTTTGAGCTGTACTACAAAAGTACTCTTCTTTGGCTTTTGCCAGTCGTTCCTTTAGCCCTTGGAATAAATTTAGATTTGTTTAAAACATGCAGACTCAGTAAACTTTGATTTTTGTGAATGATTTTATAATCTTGGCAGAAGAGTTTGATGAAAAACCACGGTCAGGTCTCAACAGAGATGCTTTACAGAGTTCAGCTCCTGACCAGGTCTGTATCACTGCAAGACTTTTAGTTTTACAGAAACCTCTCTGTAGGTGATGTGATGAAACATAAAACTAAACAGCAGCATTACGTTGTATTTAATGAGGAAGCAGTTGTGTCTAACTAAGGATCTCAGGTAGCAGGGTACTTGTCCAGCCAAGGCTCTAAGTAGGTCCTGATCCAACTGTAAGCAGAATGTTCTGACTGACTCATAGCTCTCCCTGAGTTAGTTATGTAYCCATAAATGTTTTTGCTATCCAATAAATGCTCTGCATTCAGACGCTCGCAGCCACGTCACACTGAGCTTTCAGAGTGAGCAACAGGCTCTGCTGATGCTTCAGTACAATTTACAGTACATTCAAGCATCTGAACTATATCAATAATCTGACATTAACACAGTTTAGAGCCATTTGAGTCACATTTATGTGAAGCTATACACAGGGCTTAATAAGTCTAATTAACAGACGTGATTTGGATGAAATGAAGGCGCATTAGTGGCTTCATGGAGCTCAGTGCCTGAGCAAAGACTGAAGATCTTCACCCATAAAGCTCTAACACAGTAAAACAATGCACTGCAGCTGTCACCTGCTCTCTATACAGCTTCACTGTGAGCGTAAAGTCAGCACTGTGTTTAATTAGGTGAATTTAATGTGACATAATGCTGCTCAGACTGCCGGGCCGTGGTTGGTGCAGTATATTTCAGTCTACAGTGACCGCAAGGTCCTTTCAGCTCTGAAAACCCTCGGAACAAACATTAAAGGAAACTCATCATGCAGTGTTCTGGTAATCCACTCTGATTAATAAAATCATGTTTTTATTGAGGATTCTGATAAACAGCTCAAAAACAAAAACAAACAAAAAAAATATACACACACACACACACACACACACACACACACACACA
>NW_013952640.1:630267-632021 GCF_001266775.1 Austrofundulus limnaeus | reverse complement strand
AGGAAAAAGTAACTTATAGCTTATAGCGGCAGAACAGGTTGGAAGATGGCTGTTTGATGTTATTTATTGTTTTAAATCATCCCACAGGCTCTGACGTTAGATAAATTTGAAAATGAGGTTTTTAAAATATCCGTAAGACTTGAAAAAATCCATGAGATTGCTCTATACGTCCGTATACCTGCAAAATGATGTAAAATCCTTATAACTTACAGACAATCTGTACAAGTTGACATGTACGAGTGGCTAGACATGAATATTTTTTTGTTTTAACCCTGGCACATCTTAATAATAACTCTGAGGCAGGGTCACATCAGTCCAGCTGCTAGATAGAAAATCATGAAATATCATACTGTTGCTTTAAAACGTATTTTTATTCAAATGATCATATGCACTGAGCGTGGGTGTACTTTGTCTGTGTGTGGGGGCTGAGCCTGGGCAGCACACAGTCTGCATGGTTAATTGGACTTTCAGATATAGTATGTGGATTTTCACGTGAATAAAAACATGTTTTTTTTTTGTTGGAGCACATAAATGACAAAACTATTTTCTATTTAGGCTTTTTAAAACTACGGATTTTATATTAAAGATGTTTTAACTGCGGCTGCAATGCAGCTTACCATCAGTGTGTGAATGTCTGTAGTTTAAAATGTTAGCTGTATGGGACCATCCAGCAGTGTGACGCTGAAGACGAGAGGACAGGACACAGACTGGTGAGTTACCACAGTTCTCTAGATTCCAGAAAGCAGGCTGGAATTGGGCCTTAACAGCAAATGCAAACATGCAGAATCCTGAATTGAACTGAAGCCAACCTTAAAGTGCAAAAAGGCCATCAATAATTCAAATTTATTCAAATAATTGAACTAATGCCTTTAGAAGTTAATCTCAGTGGAGATGTTTTCAATGCCCATTCAGCCCTGTGATAATTTAGCATCATCTGTTTGCAATAGATTTTTCAGGACAGAAGTCTGAAAAGAACATTTGTTGTAGAAAATCTGTTTGAATGAATGAGAATTCTTTTCTTCTTTTACTCCTGGACACTTTAGGTCCTGCAAGCAGGTTCTTGTGTCCTTCCCTAGATCTGACGACACAATTTTGTCTTAAAAGTCTGCAGAAAATCCCCTTAATGTGGTTCAGTTTTTGTGAGATGTACTTGTACATGTTGCTGAGTGACTGGACTCCTGTCAAATAAAAGACTGGCTGAAGCTCACTAAAACCACACTTTAATGTTGAGGAGTACTGTTCATATGCYGGTGTTTTAGATTAGTCTGATTTTGTTCACATTTATAGCTGAAACACATCCAGTGTTTGAAAATTTGACATCTTAAATTCCARGCAGAGGAGTGGTCAATTATTTCATTAATGTTGTGAAAAACAAATCTACTGGGATTGATTTACTTCATTTGTGAGCAGGGCTGGGTATCATGGCCAATTTTCTAAATCGATTCGATTTCGATTCATTCAGCTCAGAGTCGATTAATCACGATTCGATTCAATGAAAATGTTTATTGATATAAAATACAATGTCACAATTTTTTTCTCTTCAACATAAACAGGTTTTAAAGGGAAAACTTTTAAATTAAACAGTTTAATATTGAAAGAAAACCGTCACAAGTTTAAAAGGTTTTAAAGTAAATAGGAATTGCAGGTGACAGGATGCATTTTTTAAAAGTAATTAATAATTATTTGATAAATGAGAAGTGATGGGAATAAGGTTGCAGGAGAAGAGGTGGGCTAATATAAATATACTTCTGCCC
>NW_013952640.1:624579-629547 GCF_001266775.1 Austrofundulus limnaeus | reverse complement strand
GCAAGCCAGGAGTGACAAAATATAGAAACACGCCTCAGACGCATGCACAAGACACCATGAGGAAGAATCGATCTCAGGTCCTGTGAATAGATTTTCCCAAATTTAAATTAAATAGATCCAAGATCGATTAAATCAATTTTTTTTACCCAGCTCTATTATGATTTCAAAACAAACTGATTCCTGTTTCCTCTCCTGGCCAAACAGCAGAACGTGTCCTTGATGCACCGGCGGCTGACGCAGAGGTGTTTGTGCACAACGCTGCCACTCGAGAGCGCCGACACAGGGAGTGAGACACAGCGGAGCGGGGGAGGCAGAGGTGGAGGAGGAGAGGAAATCCCTCGTCTCACCCACCCACCCCCTTTTCTCTCCTCTGGCGAATCCTCTGCCGCCGATAGGTAAAGCAGTGGAAGGCGGCGGGGCGCTCGCTTCCTGCCTGCCCATGTAAGGCGCGGGTTTCCGCTCTGTTGCCATGGCAGCAAACGGTTACCTCGCAGCCCGTGGCAACCGTCTCGGCTGCAGCCACGGGAAAAAAACGTGGACGCAAACGTTCACACACAAATATATGTTAACCCATACCTGCCGCCTACTCACAAATAAAAATACTACAAAGAGAGAGGGAGAGAGAGGAAAGAAAGGGCAGAAATAACTCACTCTACACACACTCACACTCACACCTCATCGGCTGAGCTGCTTCCTACACAAACTACACAAACTACACAAACTACAGCAGCGCAGCAGCAGAGCCGGCCCTCTGCAGCTGATGATTATCTGTTCATTGGACTCTAACGTCAGGTCGGACGGCGTGGGGAGGAGCCTCTACCTTGTTGAGGTGGAGCTGCTGCTGCTGGAACTGCTGCTTGTGCTTCTCCAGGAACTGCTGGTGCTGCTGCTGGACCACCAGCTGCTGCAGGGCCAGGGCCTGAGCGTGAGCCTGGGCGGCACTGCCCTGGGGCAGGGGGGCCGACTGGGTCCTCCCCAGGGGCCGGTGCTGCCGCTGCAGCTTGGCCATGGATGCTGAGGACATGGACAGACCGCTCACACCTGGAACACAAGAGCAGGAGGAGTTTATTGTAGAACCTAAWGAACCACAGATTACACTACATATAACAATGTAAACAAACACACACATGCTAAGTCTATTGATAAGCACCTTTTAAAAGACAAGAACGGATCCATGATTAGTTGTAACATTAGACTTTATTTAATAAACATATATTTTAACTGTAAAATAAAGACTGTAAAAATACTGTAGGCTGTTTAGTTTTTATCATTTTTAAACTAAAAGTTTCAAAATATACAGTATTACACAGATGGAGCAATTTTATTTACACGCAAAGCATTCTGGGTAAAAGATGATGTGGATAGGTCCTCAGTGTGAGCGAGCTATATCCACCCTGAAGGTTAATCTTGGACAATATCTGATGATCGACTCTTTTAAATGAAACCAGAGAGCGTTGACAGAGAGGAGAAGGTAGAAATGACTCAGCCTGTAACTGAAAATATGGATGAAGGACCTCAGTTTAGCTTGTTTGTCGCGCTAGCACCGAGCTAATACATATAAGGCAATATAGCATCAGCTCTAGCACAAAGGCTAACAGGCTAAGCTGAGGTTCTTCTTCCATGAAGCAGCTCTGTTGTCCTCCATCCATATTTTCAGTTACAGGCTGAGTCATTTCTACCTTCTCTCTGTCAACGCTCTCTGGTTTCATTTAAAAGAGTCGATCATCAGATATTGTCCAAGATTAACCTTCAGGGTAGATATAGCTCGTTAGCAGCTTCGCACCGATGACCTATCCACGTCATCATTTACCCAGAATGCTTTGTGTGTAAATAAAATGGCTCCGTTCGTGTTAAAATATATTTTTAAAAAATATAAAAACTAAACATCCTATATACAGTACTACTATATAATACTATATATACTATATATAGTATATATACTATATTATATAATACTAAACTGTATTTTTACAGTCTTTATTTTACAGTTAAAATAAATGTTTATCAAATAAAGTCTAATGTTAAAACTAATCAGGGATTCCTTTAAGAGAGCATCTGTGTTCATCAGTCTGTAAAACCAGTTGACTTGTCATTTTCTGTGCCTCTGCCATTGGACTTTATATTATATAATACTAAACTGTATTTTTACAGTCTTTATTTTACAGTTAAAATAAATGTTTATCAAATAAAGTCTAATGTTAAAACTAATCAGGGATTCCTTTAAGAGAGCATCTGTGTTCATCAGTCTGTAAAACCAGTTGACTTGTCATTTTCTGTGCCTCTGCCATTGGACTTTATAAACAATAAAATAACTTTAGCTCTGACAACTTTACAGATACTGAGCTAAAATCTGATGTGGTAGTAGCTGAGAGTCATTCACAACACACTCTGAGCATTCACACCTGGCATTTTTGGTCTGCTTTAAATGAACCAAAGTTCATTTACCCCAATGGTCCGGACCTTTTATGCAAGTGTGAGTACACTCAAGCAAACCCTGGTGCAGACCTAACAACTGGACAGAGACCCATTTGTTAGGTGGTCTCGGTCCGTTTCCAAACGAACTCCGGTGCGGTTCACTCCTGGTGTGAATACCAATAATTTGCGTGGACGTTCACAAAATCATTTAAATCCAACAATCATCRGACTCCACAGCCCTGAAGTCACTCACAGAAGAAGATGTGACATCACATGCAGCATGCTGTGTTTACAGAAGTATAAAAAAAGAAGTGAGTACAGCCTTCATTTCTGTTGTAGGTTTACACATTAATGCCTGTGTGTTATTGTGATGCGACAGCAACTTTACACTGTTATACAAGTTATACTCTGACTACTTTACATTGTATCAAAGTGTCATATCTGCAGGGATGTCCCACTGAAAGTGTGAGGGGTGTACTCACTTTAGTGAGATACTGTAAAAATAGATGCTGCAACAATAATTAACGTTACTATACCACTTTTAGTATATGTTGGTGTAAATTCTGGGTCGTCCAAAACATGACAAATCTAGAAAGTTTAAAAAAGATGAAGCAACTGGACTTCTGCTCTGTAGCTGAAGATGTGTGGATTTCCAAGCTTTAAGATCATGCTGGTATCAATATCTGGATAGATCCACCTACCTCTGTGATGTAACAGTCAAAATAAATACAACATGATCTTTCAGACAGCTTTGAAAAACATCAGCTATGTATCCGATTTGGTATATATACCAGAAAAAAGCACCTGGGTCACATTTGAAATAAAAATCAGATTCATACAGTTTAAACTTTCATTAAAAATCTATTATTGGTTATATATGGGCAACAATAATAATAATCAGATTTGAGTCACTTTTTAAACTCATGAAAGGTCGCCCTGTGACACAACAAGTGCAAATTTCTGAAGAGGACTAGATGCAAGATCCACCTGAAACTTTTTGAAAACCCATTTAAGCCAGAAGTCGTGATTAATAATGGCTCCACTTCAGTGGTCAGTTCAGATCCAACCACGACCATCAAAATAAACAACACTGAATGTGAACGCAATGCACCGTTCCTCAAACTGAAGTGTTAGTGTTAGTGTTCCCTGATTCGTTCTCACTGTTGTTGAACCTAAGATTAGTTAGCAGATGCATTTGTGAACCGAACGAACAGAACCATCTGTGCTGCCACACTGAGAGTCTTCCATTGTGCTCAGAGGAGTCGAAACCCATTRTAGACTGTTTACAGAGCTGCGAAGGAGGGAGACGTGTGAGAAAACCAGACCATGTTTGAGCCTGGTCAGTGATCTGAGAACTTTCTGAAGCACAGATGCAGAAATGACAGGAAATTAAGTTCGAGGTAATTTTTTTTATGAYTTGTCTCGTGTTGAGACACTGAAAAGTCACCTTCTGCTCTTGTCCTGCTGGTGGGYGTGTAAATATCCTTGTGTGTGTATTTTTTTTAATGCGTGGACACACACATGCGTGCGTCTGTATGTGCGTCACTGCTCTTTCAGCGCTAATGCCCCGCTGAAAATAGAAGCGATGTTTTTGTCAGTGAATGAGCTGATGGGAAAGGGCACACAATGCACCCATGTCACACTTTCATAGCTGACATATGAAAGGAGCTCATTAGTTTGAGCTAATGAATGGACGTCTGTCAGTGTGGGGGTGGGGGGTGGGGGGTGAGTAACACACATCTATCAATGTTGCATTTGCCAATTTCCTATCATTTGTCTAATTCTGTGAGTACTGAATCAGCATTCATGCAACTGTTTTTATCTTTTTATTTTCCTGTATATTTTTGGAAACTAACTGATTCTGCTTACGTTGTGCTATTTTAGTCATCCATAAAGCCCAACGTTCAGCTCAGTCAGGAGATGAGTTTTGTTTTAGTAACTTTTATATTTTTAAGAATATTTATAAATAAATATTTTCTTATTGAATTATACTGAGATTTCTTTAATTCCTTCAAAACATTGTTCTCTTTGAAATCTGCTCATGCAAACTTGTCTTCCTCTACTACTTTTAGCTACACTCTGCTTCCTTTAGTGAGCTTTTTGCTACTCTTAGCTTTTTGAAAATTTTACTTTTGACACCGAGCTAGCATTTTGCTACTTTTAGCTAGATGATACTTTGAGCCTTGAGTTAGTGTTTTGGTACTTCAACTTTTTGCTAGCCTTTTGAGCCTTTAAACTACCTACTAGTTCTCAAGCTACTATCTACCATTCTGCTACTTTTTGCTTTAACTGAGCCTTTTGGTACTTTTAATTTAGTTACTGACCTAGCATTTTGCTACTTTTGGCTAGCTAAATACTTTGAGCCTTGAACTAGTGTTTTGGTAATTACGGTAAGCATTTAGTATTTTGATACTTGAAACTAGCCTTTGGCAGTGTTTACCTTCGAGCTAGCATTTGCTACTTTAGCTAACTAAGTACTTTGAGCCTTTAGTTAATATTTTGCAACTTTAGCTTTTAGCTAGCGTTTTGATACTTTTAGTTATCATTCCTTTT
>NW_013952640.1:620597-624569 GCF_001266775.1 Austrofundulus limnaeus | reverse complement strand
CATTTCACTACTTTTAGCTAGCTAAGAACTTTGAGCCTTTAGCTAATATTTTGCTACTTTAACTTTTAGCTAGCATTTTGATACTTTAAGTTATCATTCCTTTTTTTAGTTTTTAAGCTATCATTTTGCTACTTTTAGGTAGCTATTTTGAGCATTGAGCTAGTGTTTTGGTACTTAAGCTTTTTGCTAGCATTTTGATACTTTAAACTAGCCTTAGGCAGTTCTCAAGCTTCTAGCTACCATTCTGCTACTTTTTGCTTTTACTGAGCCTTTTAGTTACTGAGCTAGCATTTTGCTACTTTTGGTTAGCTAAATACTTTGAGGCTTGAACTAGTGTTTTGGTAATTATGGTAAGCATTTAGCTAGCATTTTGATACTTGAAACTAGCCTTTGGCAGTATTTACCTTCGAGCTAGCATTTGCTACTTTAGCTAACTAAGTACTTTGAGCCTTTAGTTAATATTTTGCAACTTTAGCTTTTAGCTAGCGTTTTGATACTTTTAGTTATCATTCCTTTTTTTAGTTTTTAAGCTAGCTTTTTGCTATTTTTAGCTATCATTGAGCTATTTTAAGTCATTAGCTATCATTTTGCTACTTTTAGGTAGCTATTTTGAGCATTGAGCTAATTTTTTGGTACTTAAGCTTTTAGCTAGCCTTTTAATACTAACCTTTGGCACTGTTTACCTTCTAGCTGNCAATTTGCTACTTTTAATTTTTTGATAATTTTATTTTTGCTACTWCAAGCTAACATTTCACTACTTTAAGCTAGCTAAGTACTTTGAGCCTTTAGCTAATATTTTGCTACTTTAACTTTTAGCTAGCATTTTGCTATTTTTTAGCTATGATTCTGCTATTTTTAGTTTTTAGCTAACATTTTGCTGCTTTTAGCTCGAGCTTTCCTTTTTGTTGTCTAACAACTTAATTTTTAGTTTCCTCCGCAGATTTCAGCAGTCATTCAGCTCTGAGCTTTCTCTGCTTTCCCCCCAGAACATTGTATTTCTCCAGTTCACACTGGTTTTGGCCTCTCGTAGTTGCACTTCAACCTTCTTACCTGTCACCAGGGGGCTTTGTGCGGGGCTCTGCTCCATCAGCACCATGTGTTGGAGCAGCGGACTGTGTGCGCCTCCAGTTCCAGCACCGGCTTCTGCAAGGTAGGAGGTCAGATGGGCTCCGGAGAGGAAAGGTGGGCTGAGGGAGAGGGCTGGCTGCAGGCCTCCATCCTGCTGAGCTGAGGTGACCTGGAAACGAGGAGGAAGGGGGGCGAAGGCTGAGTTTTAGTAAAGCGCTACAGGCCGTCAGCTCCACGTAAACAAATTCATGGATTCGGCACGCCAGGCTACAAGCTGGCAGCAGTTTGCTCCTTACGCTGGAAGCAGCCGTGGCGGTTGCAGTGGCAGGCAGCCCTAAGGTGATATTGGGTAGAGACGGCGAAGTGTACAGAGACAGCTGGTTGTCAGCGCCGCTGCACAGCCTCTGGGCCAGAGATGCCTGGAAAACACATTTAAATGATTTATCTGTTTATGCATCTCGAAAAAAACACAAAATAAAGAAGTGGATGTCCACACGTGGCAGAAAGAGCTACATTTGCATCCTTCTGGTGCTAAAAGACTGTCACAGCCTCAAGCCTCCCCCACACTGTCTGAGTGCCCCTAATGGCAGCCGCAAATAGCATCTTCCCGGCTCCTCAGCCTGTCTCCTCATCTGTAGACCCATCACTTCAAAATGCATCACTAAGAACATTTGTGTAAGAAACAGTGCGCAGCGCTTAGGAGCCGCAAATCACCATGAATAGATCAGCACTTACAAACTGTACACACCTACCGACAGCCTGAGCAGCTAAGCTTCATACATTATATTGTTTATCAATTAAACGATCGTCGCACAGCAGCTGAAAGTAAGGCTTGTGTAACGTTGGTGTGTTACCTCCGTGTTGTTGGAGACCGACACAGTGATGCCGTTCTCGTTGGGGATGTTGTTGGAGCTGTTGTTCGGGGAGCTTGGGCCTGAGCCGGGGGCGCTGCTACATGCCGAGTCTGTCACATAAAAAAGAAACAAACCAACAAAAAAGAGGCGTCGAATCGACACACGGCGGCAACGCAACGGCAGAACTCTCGACTTTGCGCGACTCTCACCTGCCATGTCGAGCGAGCGTTTCTTGGCGGTGGTGATGGGGCTGTCTCGGCGTCGGAGCAGCGGGCTGCTCCTGCGCTCGCTTACTTTCTGCTTCAGCCGAGAGCGAAGCTTCAAGTTGGGCTCCGAGGCTGGAAAGAAGAACAGGAAGAGACATGAATGTTTTAGACATTTAAACCATAAACATCATGTTGAAATGAGGATTAAAGTCAAATTTGGTCAAAATGACCTAATTACATTTTCAAATTTCTGGCTTTAAAAGCTACATTTTGATACCTGGATCATTCAGATATCTTAATTAAATCCATATATATGACTTAATTCGTCTTGTTGGTTATGATAATACATTAATATTTGATCTGAATCCTAATTTTATGTAAATTTATTGAGTGATTTTTGATGTCAATATAAAGAGGAAACAGCAAATAGTATTTGTATATAAAGATTTCCCAGTTGGAAAGAAACAAAAAAATTCAGTTTTTTTTGTTTCTACTGCTCAAAAAAATGCATCAAAAATAATTTTAGGATTATATTTTAGACAGTTCTTTCAAATGATACATCGATAAGGCATTAGTTCATTATATTTTGACAAAATGCAATTTTTTCATACTTTTAAATCAAAGCCCTACATCTGCCGATTTCTCCACATCCCACTTCTGGACTTAATCCCCGTTTATGCAGGTGGGTCACATCTTATTTTGGAAACAAGGGTCAAACCTAGAAAATAATCCTGTACACAAAGTCAAGTTCAGAGTATAATCTGAGAATGACTCTCAGCTACTACTGCACCACATTTTAGCTTATTATCTGTACAACTGCCTGAGTTTTAGCTAATAATGTGTTTTCTATGGTGAGTGTTAGCRGTGACCATCTTGAATTGACGACTTCAAAAACTAACCAGTGGTAGATCTACATCCAGTGATTACTTAGAATAGAAAAAAAAGCTTATATTGGCAGAAAAACAGTGAACAAATAAATTGCAATTTGTTGCTAAAAGCACCTGAAATTAGCAGAGAATAGTTAAAAGTAGCTGAAATAACTGAAATTACCAGAAGATGGAGAAAGAACAYGTTTGCTGAAGTAAGCAGTAAGAAGCTGACATCATTACAAAAAGGTGWATTTAAATGAAAACCATGAAATGAACTGAAAATAGCTACAAAGTAGCTGAACAGGCAGAAAACAGCTGACATGAGCAAAAATCAGCTAAAAGAAGCATAAAAAGCTAAAATTAGCAGAAAGAAACTGAAAAAAGTAAAACTAGAACAAAAGGTAAAAAGTAAAGATTTATTTTTAGGCTGTTGAAGATAACTACAATTTCAACAAAAAAAAAAAAAAGCCCAGAAAAAGCTAAATAGCTGAAAAATTATAAGTGGCTAAAATATCAAAACTCATTGCGCCCATTGCAGAAATGAGCTCAAGTTTTTTTGATATGTTATTGTTGAAATAGCACAAAAACTGTGGAGTGAGTTAGATGCCGAATAAAATCCATAAGGAAAAATAAGCTCACTCATTAGTGTGAATGCTCAGCAGCATTTACAAAACGAGCTTAATGTCAGCCATGCGTTTAAATTGTAATATTTTAAAGCTTTCGAGATTAAAAATAAATTCAAAAAACTTAATAATAACAAAAAGAAAAAAAATTTGTATAGGTCCTCTGGACGGGTTCTTCTCTAATGAAACATTTCGTCTCTTCTCCAAGAGACTTCTTCAGTCTGAGAGTTTCAGGTAAAATTCAGGCTTTTAAGTCCTGCCTCCAGGTGACTGATACTCACATCACATGGCTATCGTTGACACCTAATTAACACCTATTGTTAACAGGGGGTGGAGTGATACTGGCAATAGC
>NW_013952640.1:618436-620279 GCF_001266775.1 Austrofundulus limnaeus | reverse complement strand
TCCTCCATGTACAGGTTTGCAACAATAGGAGAAACTGGGGATCCCATGGCACACCCATGTTTCAGTCATTAGGCAGTATCAGGCAGTATCACTCCACCCCCTGTTAACAATAGGTGTTAATTAGGTGTCAACGATAGCCATGTGATGTGAGTAGCAGTCACATGGAGGCAGGGCTTAAAAAGTCTGAAGAAGTCTCTTGGAGGAGAGACGAAACGTTTCATTAGAGAAGAACCCGTCCAGAAGACCTGTACAATTTTTTCTTTTTGATTTTTTACCTGGATTATGAGATGCATCAGGACATTAATAATAACAAATTCCTCATCGTGGCTCATTTGGCCGTACAGGTCACATATCTTGATCAATCAGTTAGCACTTTGTGTACGTGCTGGATATGACCCATACCACACCAAACTCTAGCTCGTTATCTGCACAATGGGTTGAGTTCTGTGCATTTGTGTCCACTCAAGCAAAAACCTTATTACCCTTCTGCCTTTCAGCAGTGGCCGATGAATTTATCTGAGCCTAAAGAGACCCTTTCTTTAACAAATGAGTCTTGTGAGCTCCACAGCCTTGCCTCATATCTCTAAAACCCTCCAGGAATGTTGACTTTCAGGTGTCTCTTAAGTCCTCTTCGATTGTAACGCTGATAAGCAGCGACAGATCTGAACACACCTTTCTGTCACGGAGCGCCTTCCACAAAGCTGCCCTGTTAATAAAGCTTTTTCTGCGAGACAAACTGTTACACGCCGCTCACCATTTAGTGCACAATTCATCCCTCTTGCCGAACAGCTCCCAAACAAACCAAATTCCTCGTTTCCCCAACTATGAGCTAAAAGGCAATTAGCTCCAATTTGCGAGCCGTGTCTGACTGCCTACATGGCATTTCGGTGTTTTGTCTGCTCTGTCACGGACTTGTGAATGGAGACAGGGAGAAGGGAACGGCAGGTCACCTTGGCTAGGACTGCGGGGTGCTAATGCTCTGTTTATTTTGTCCCAACATTCAGCAGCCTGGGATCCTTTCAGTATCCATTATCTCATTTTTGCACATCAAAGATGAGCTAAAATCCAAAACGTGGTTCACAGCTACCCCGCGTTCACCTGCCACCAAATACTTCTGTTCACTTTCCAATCCAAAAGGAGCAAACAGAAGTATTTTTATTTTTTTCCCTTTTCTGAAACAGACGTAAACTCGCTCCCGTTTCCAGTGTCAGGTAAAAAATAACCGCGAGAAGTGTGAAATATGAAGTGTGAAGGTACGGCAGCACGGAGCGAGATGGAGAGTGTAGTCCAGATGGAGCCGAACCAATTACTGCTGATAGGAATCTGCTTGTGAAGCCAATTCACTACGATCCCATTAAAGGTCCTCGAAAAAACTGTATCCGACTTTCAGATCTTCTGTGACAACGTTGTTCAACTTTAACAAAGTTAACCTCATATTCCGTCAACCAGGGTGTATGTTTTCTTTTGAAATACACGAATCATTATTATTAAAGTGGACATGTTTTTGCTTCCGTTTGTAGATTTGTCTGTTAACAAAAAATCGTATGGGATTTGAATGAAACTTGCAGAAAGTAATTAAAGGGGCAATATCATGTAAAATCAACTTTTTTGAGTTTTATATCATGTTATAATGTTATACCCTCATAAAAACATGCCCAAAGCCTTGCTTTGACTCATTCATGCATGTTTGAGAAATCCTGCAGTGTTTTTAGGAAGCCATGCTGAGGAGCAAAACAACAGGCGGGGGCCAGAAACTCCTCTGGGACATGTCTTTAAGCTGAACTTCCTCATGGCAGAGCGCACCCCTTCCTCCTCCCCACTCACCCCGCCCATGACTCCTGCA
>NW_013952640.1:613719-616309 GCF_001266775.1 Austrofundulus limnaeus | reverse complement strand
CTGCTGGCAACTAGATCTGATGATGACATTTCTGATTTTTAAAGGGGCAATATCATGTAAAATCAACTTTTTTGAGTTTTATATCATGTTATAATGTTATACTCTCATAAAAACATGCCCAAAGCCTTGCTTTGACTCATTCATGCATGTTTGAGAAATCCTGCAGTGGTTTTAGGAAGACATGCTGAGGAGCAAAACGACAGGTGGGGACCAGAAACGCCCCTGGGACGTGTCTTTAAGACAAACTTCCTCATGGCAGAGCGCACCCCCTCCCCACCTCACACAACCAGCCCATGACTCCTGCAGACTCTCTGGTGAAACTGAAAGTGAAACTTAAACTGTCTGCTGAGCTCTCAACATTAGTTCTCACCCAGTGAAGCTCTTTTCACATTAAAACTATCTTTGAGGAAATGTATTTTCAGATGCATCATGTAAACTGCATCATGTCCCCCCCATCCCCCGCACCAAAATGGGCGAGACAGAAGCAGAAGGTGGTTCTTAAAGAGACAGAGGCCAATTTCAAGGTATTTAGAAGAGGAAGTGATGAGAAGATAAGTTTATTTTCTATTTAAACATAAAAACAGCATTTTAATAACAACTAAATGTGACATAGATACTTTATTATGGTATAGTATTTAAATTATGCCTGAGAAACACATAATATTGCCCCTTCAACATTACCCAACACACGTCTTCAACGTTACAGATACAGAGCTCAAAGTGGACATGGTAGTAGTTGAGAGTTGTTCAAAACACAGAATATTTTGAGTGTGACATATCTCGCTTAAGATTATGCCTAATGTTACTTTCAAGGTTTGACCAAGAAGGTGACACCTCTGCTGCTTTTCATCATAAATGATCTCAGAGTGAAACACTGGCTTTAAAGGTGGCGGGCAATGTGCTTTCTTTCAAGTAGTGATAGGTCTTTATTTTGTTTTACACACTATAAAACCACATTAACATAAGCATTTAGGTCTGCTTAAAGGGGCTTAAACTTAATCTTTGTGGGGAAATATATTAGAATCCTGAAAATCTCTAACTGGCAATTAGCATAAAATAAAGAGTTCAGCAGTGATAACTCTGTTTTAGAAGAGAAAAATACAAGTAGTCCTTGTGTGTGTCTTAATGAGGTTTTATAGAGGCTTCAAATGTCAAAAGTGAAGACAATTATTTATGGAAAAGTCCTTAAAGTCCTCATTAATGTCTGCTGCCCCTGAAGATGATACAAATGTAAGAAAAAAAAACTGATTTTACTGAATTACTTCAAGGAAAAACCTTCCGTCACTAGTGTTCTGCTGATGACTGATCGTGATCTACTTTGACTATATGAAAACATTAACACCACAGCTCACTTTCTGCAGCTGACTTTCTCAGAATTTTGGCACGAGAATTTCTTTTCGTGCGGTAAACCGAGCGGAGGCGCCACACACAAATAAACGATAATTAGCCGAGTGTTGGGTTTCCATTTCAGCGCAGTGAAAGCACATAAAAAAAACCAGGAGAGGAGAATGATCGCCTCTGACAGCATCTTCGAATGATCACTGCGAAGATGTACTCAAAGCCAAGCAGAATCGATGGAGAAAACGTCAATATCTGTGATAAGAGGTTTTCTCTGCTCTTTCAAAAGGACAAATAAAACCGTATAGCGTGGTGAGAAAACACAGGGTCCATCCTAATTCTCAAATCCAATAAAGAATAGTTCTTTTTCTAAGCACTAGGGTTGGGCGATATTGGCAAAAAAATTAATCATGATTAATTGTGTTTTTTTTAGCCGATAACGATTAATTTGACGATTAATCCCCTGGAGTCTCTGGACACCCTTATGTCCTGGTCACATGACCAATTTAGTGGGAAATCTTTGCTCTTTATAAAAATCTGTTCCAAATTGTCAAAATTACAGACTTCGGGCTATACATCAAATTTTAAATTATGTTGATAGATAAATAAATTAAAAAATTTTTATGTTCGTCATATTTGAAGTGGAGAGGAGCAGCGAGCAGACCAACCGGGGAAATATCCAGTCAATCTGCCTGGTGGAATTAATCGTATTAATTGACAAGTGCCAAAAATAATCAATTAATGTTTTTCTGACGATTAATTGCACACGATACGATTATGCCCAACCCTACTAAGCACACATTAAATACTCCTAAATATCTTTTACGTGTCACGGTGTTTCGAGGATGATCGTGTCGCTGTCTAAACGGGCCTCTCAGCAGAGGAAAACCACTGACGGATGTCCCAACAGGAAGCTGAACGTGTTTATGAGCAAACAGGAAGCTACAGGTATTTATGAACAAACACATTGTCTGTGTCCAAACTCAGGGACTGTGTCCTCCAAAGGACCCGGCCAAACTGGTCTATGTGGGTACTTCATCAACCATGAAGAAAGGGACTGTGGTCTATAGCCTTCAGCTTTATTCCCGCCCTTGCCCCAGCCTCTGTCCTGTTGTCTAGAAACCGTGATGGTGCTGAACAGAATCAACGACAACTGAAAGCAACAAAATTTTTATGGGGCAATATCATGTAAAATCAACTTTTTTGAGTTTTATATCATGTTATAATGTTATACTCTCATAAAAACATGCCC
>NW_013952640.1:608631-613254 GCF_001266775.1 Austrofundulus limnaeus | reverse complement strand
AGCATTTTAATAACAGTTAAAGGTGACATAGATACTTTATTATGGTATAGTATTTAAATATATGCCTGCGAAACACATAATATTGGCCCTTTAATAAATGGCTCTCAATATTATGAATTAATAAAATCAGCTTAGAGGCAACGCATGAAGAACTAATGGGCCCATCACAGGAGCTTGTTTACGATGATTTCTAACAAGAATATTATTAAAAATCCTGTCTTTGCAATTGACAAGAGCCTAACAATACAACCACTTTAAACTTTATTTAAAACTGTACTCCTGTCTCGCTCCGTCTCTCCCTTCGTCCGCCATTACGCGCAAAAAACAAAAAGCTTTCCCGGTCGACTTGCCCTATCCCAAGATATATCTGACCTGTCCCTCACAAAGTAGGAAAAGTAGGATGCATTTGTGGTCTGCACTTGGGGGAAGCTACGACTTCGGACAGCCTTCGGTGCATCGCTGTGATGTAATCAGCCTCCAAATTTGGCCTTCTGAATTTGAATTTGGACACTATTATCCACTGCCAGCACCTCTAAAACCATGATGTCTTGGACCACAACAAGCTGTAAAAGGAAGCAGAACAAATAAACATCTGGAGAAGCATTTTGCAACTAATTAAGTTATTGGTAACAGGTCAGTAAGAGGATTCACCATCAATACTGTAGATCATTTTAGAGAGGCTGGATATTTTAGAAGTCCAGATGGGCGTGTGTTCACCAGACAAAAACTGACAAAACTGTGCCTGAAAGACTTGGGAGGACTTAACTATCCCATGATCTACAGTTCATAATACTGTCAAATAGAATCTGGTTGAAGGGAACCCTGACAAGTTCTACTTGATAAACATTTACTTTAACTGTAAAACAAAGGTTGTAAAATACTGTTTAGTTTCTATAAATTAAAAAATAGTGTCACACAAATGGCAGAACATTATTTGTGCCGTAAAATATTCTGGGTAACAGATGGCATTTACTAGGTCCTTTGGTCAAGCTAGATAGTAATACGTATATACTGTGTGTAATAAATAGCCTAGTAAAAAGTGGAGAACGTGGGCTGTCTGAAGAACGTGCTAGGGAACTAATGCTTTATCACCATATATATATATGTTATGTGTATTAGCACGGGCGCTAACGCGAAAGCTAAAAGACAGTTTAAGCTGATGTGAGCTGTCCTCTGTTATCCTTAATCCACATTTTCAGTTGCAGCCTGAGTCATTTCTACGCTCTCCTCTCGGTCAACGCGCTTCAGTTTTATTTTTAAAAAAGCCTTGCACTGGTACAGAACCAGTACACGACATCACTTACCCAGTATGTTTTGCGGCATAAATGTGACACTGTCTGTGTGACAATATATATATATATTTTTTTTTAACTATAAAAAACTGAACAGCCTACAATGTTTTTTACAGTCTTTGTTTTACAGTTRAAGTAAATGTTTGTAAAACAATGTCTGTTAGAATTAGTTGAGGTTTCCTTTAAAAAGGGCTGAAGCTTTGTTGTAGTAAACGTGGTCCTGACCCAACGTTTCTGAAATGTGCTGTGCCATCAATCTGTGCCATGTTTACTATTTTCCACTCACTCGCTGCATTCCATTTTTATTTACATTTTTTCTACAACGCCACAACTTTGTCGGAATCGGGGTCGTACGGAAAGCGGCCTTCTCTTGCGCCATTGTGTTGCATGTGAACGACGGGCTGCCCCAGTTCGACAGAGAATCCAGGCCTCAGCCTGCCAGGAACCGTCTGCGTTCCTCTGCCTCTATCAAAGAGCACAGTGAGTCAACAGGGCCTCATGCTTTTCCACCTCGGCTGCATCTTTCTGAGGCATCTCTGTGTGTGARAACATGCTCCACACAGGCCATTATTCATGTGACTCTGCCTCTCACCCCTCGCTGTGAACCGTACACCAGAGGTTAAAGACTTTAGGCCTCTGTCTGGCTGGAAAGCAGGGTTTAAAGAATCCCCCCTTTTGTCACGCACATCTTTTTCCCACCGCCTTCCTGTCAGATGATCTGTATTCCATCTGAAGCGTCTGCCTTTTCAGGGCATACATCCATTTCCTGTTTCTGGCACTCAAATTGTGCCATGCAGTGTAAAAATAAACACCTGCTGTTCTTCAAGTTGCACAAGTTGCAGCTTTACTTTAAATCCTGCTTGATGTCGCTGCAGTAACCGCAGCTGTTGCCAAATAAAACTGAAGCGACTTTAAATCTGCCACCTTTCACGCCAGAGTTGAAGCTAGGACAATGGTTTAAGAAATGACGGCGTAAAAACCACAGCCTCCTGCAATATTGCAAGATGTCAGAGTATTTGTTATGACTCTCAGCTACTACTAGGGCTGTGTATTGGCAAGAATTTGGCGATAAGATCCATACACAGAGGGGTCACGATACGATATATCCTGATATACTGCGATACTGTAAGCAAGGCAATATATTGTGATATATTGCGATTTTTTTGTCCAAAAATTCTATTATATAAAAACCTCTTACTGTAAAAAAACGAAAAGCTAATGTTTACTTACAATGCTTACATTGTCTCCTACAATGCTAATGCTACCCTTACTCTCTGGCGCTCAAGAGGTAGAGGAGCCAAATGKCTGGCTCACTGCTGCCAACTAGTGGTCAGATGCTGAACTACAACATAAAAATGAACGGCTGGCAGGAAAGTTGACATTTTAAACCTTAATTAAAAATCGATACTGGGCTTTAGAATATCGATACAGTATCGGGAAATGAAATATCGCGATATTTCAGTGTATCGATATTTTCTTACACCCCTAGCTACTACCACATCAGGTTTTAGCAGAATACCTGTAAAATTCACTAAGTTGTATCCATTTTTGCATTAGCTAATATTGAATAAATGTTACAGTCACCCTGAAGTGGATTGATTCATAAAGTTAATCATTTGTAGATGTACATTCAGTGACTACTCTCTGAGGGTTTCAATAAATTGCATCCAGTGGTTCATGAGATATTTTGCTAACAGACAAACATGGTCGCCTCACACACTTATTACTGAAGTTTTAAAGAAAGATGACAAAAAGAATGGGCAGCACTTAAATGTAAATGTTGTACCATCACAATAAATTGTAACTCAATGTGTGGAAAACTGAGTGGATTCCAGGCATTTTGTGTTTACCAATGTTTGTTGGCTGTGACGGCCAATTTGAATTGATTTGGTTCCAAAAGTTAATCGTTTGTAGATGAACATCCATTGATTGCTTCCTGAAAGTTTCATTACAATCCAAGCAGTGGTTCAAGAGAAATTTTGYTAACAGACGCACAAAAACACGAGCAATAGTTGAGATGATTTGCAGCCAGTTCTGTTGTTGGTTCTGTGCAGATTAAACAAAAAATGCAAAAACAAGAGACGCTCAAAAGCTTGTTGTTCCTTTTTTGTTTTTAATCATCGCTGGGAGTCCCAGCTTTTAATTATTAATTTTTTTCAGACTTCATGGCCTGGCAGCGATATAAAAGACCCTCTAAACTACCCAAAGCTGGCATTACCATAAGTAAACCCCGCAAAGCACGTCACCGCTGTGGGCAAATACGAGGGTGGCACAGGTTCTCCTCGCTCTCAGCAGCGAGGAACAACCTTCAGCCTCATGGAAGTCAGCGGGCGAAAGATCAGCGATGATCTTTTTCACTTTGCTGCCATCTTTGTTTCTCTCCACAAAGCTGCTCTGTTTCGTTTCAGCGGGCCGTCTTTGTCCCACATGCTGGATTTATTTTTAAACCTGCCCGCCAGCGCTCACATTCAGCACTCTAATCTCCCGTGTGGGGTGTTGTGTTTGTCTGCTGCGTTAGCAAAATATCCAATGAACCACTGGACTGGTTTTAATGAAACTTACAGGGAGTAAAAACTGTACAACTGAAGCAACAGCTAGTCGACTTTAGCAAATACAATTAGCTCCGTTTAAATCTGCTGACCCAAAATTTAGTGTTAGGAGTTCCTAACACATGCTGCACGCCCTTACATTTTAAAATATTGTGCTCAAATGAGCATAGTGGTGTTTTAGTTTTAAATGCTGATATAAAAGGCGTTATTCCTTTAAGCGATTCTAGGCTTTTACATTTTTTTTATTTCCTGTTCATTTTTCTTCTTCTTCTTCTTCTGCTCTCCCTGGTTGGAATGTAGCTGTGTGGGCCAGAGTCAGCTGTGGTGTTTCTGCTGTCATAACCAGAGGCCCAGAGGTTCACGGGCTGCCGCGGCCCGCCCGCCCGCCCGCCGCTGCCACTGCTGCTTTAAGTGAGTAATTACCCTGTAAGATGACCGCTGCTTTACAGCTACACCGCCACACGCACCCATCACACTTCACACACCGACGCGCCAAACAAAAACATGGAAAACAGCTGGTTGCGCTTGGAAAACTTAAAGACATTAGATGTTAAGTGTTTTTCCAACGGGGTGTTTCTGAAGTGTTTTCCATCCTCCACAAAGATTTGTCAAGATTTTGGCCTGAACCTAAAAGAAAACATGTTGTTCAAAACTCGCAGGAGCTGATTTTGAAACAGTTAAAACCCAGTTTGTTTTAGTGGTATTGAAGCACATTGGACAAAAAAAGCCTTGAAACTTGTTAAAGATGCTCCCCGCTGATTTGTTGTTGTTGATGCATATAT
>NW_013952640.1:602892-608606 GCF_001266775.1 Austrofundulus limnaeus | reverse complement strand
TATATATATATTAGGAAGATGAGATATAACTATGAGGTAAAATAAGCAATAAAAGCATCATGTTTTTAATTTAGGCCTTTAAATTTCAGCATCAAAATTTAAAACWGAAATTCAAACAGCCAAAGTTTTATATAGAGTTTAACAAAGCTAAAACTAGAAGCACTCGGAGAGTGCAAACCTCCGCCAAGTCCAATTTCCCCCATCCTGTAATAGAGTAAATGCACAAAAGCAGAGATGGAAACACGTTTGCTGAATAAGTTCTGACGTAGTGAACATTTAAGCAGGCAGTATGYACGGTATCTCTTCTCGGTGGAGTCCAATGTTGAAAAAAAAAAAAAAAAMCGTCAGATTTGTCACCCGACGTTATTCATCGTCAAACTGATGTCGGATTAAGCTCCTAAGTTTTCATCAGTCACATTTCACTGTGTGAAACGTCTCTTTTATCCCCTTGTATGAGTTTGTAAAGGTTTGACTCTTTATAAAGTGCTTCCTGGTATACAGTCGGCTCATGAAGCGAGTGGGTCAGCGCGACCGAAAACATTACCTCGCCCCTGGTCTCATTTAAATAATAAAAATGAACAAACAAACAAACAACCTCCGAGTCTGAAGTCCACCACACCTGAGCGCATCACTCCTCTTCCTCGTTCTTCATCGATCTGTGTACAAGCCTACCGACAATGTGGTGTGTTTGAGGAAAWAGGAAAAATAGGTTTCATGGTGCAGTCACGCTCTTCCTGGTCACGAGATGTTCTCTAAATGTGCACCAAATGCGTAAAAATGCGCACATTATGGCAAGACTTAATCATCATTACATCTGGTTTTAACATTACTTTTACGAAGTTTGAAGTCCGTGCTGTGTAATGCAGTTCAAATGAACACTGAAAGCTCTCACTGTTTTTTACAGAAGCCCTTTGAAAGCATCACAGCTTTGCCGATCTCAGAGGATTAATAGAAAAAAAATTCCTGCATCTACATCGTGACCCAGAACATCACCAAAATCTAATGGTGTGTTCATTGGGACAGTACCCACATGTGGTGTAAATACCATGATAATTCATCCACAAGTTTTTGAGTATTGTTGTCCACAGACAGGCCAACCGACACACGTGACCGAAAACATTACCTCGCCGTTGGCGGAGGTAACTAGAGGGAGAAAATAATCAAACAACCAGAGCAACAACACAGCTGAAAGATGACTGCCACAGACACCCAACTATTAACACCTAAAAGCACAAACCTCTAAGCTACATATTAATACAATTAATAGTTTCACAACATACTCAGACAGTTCTACTCATTGTATGCTATTTTTGTTTAAAGCTTCAGCACCAACTGTTAAAATCAACCTTGTTTGTTAGCAAAATATTTCATGCACTACTTGTTTTTAACGAAACATTCAGAAAACAATCCCTGGGTGTACGTTTACAACTGGCTGTCAGAGCTAATCACCATCAGCCAAGACAAATGTAGCTATAAGTCAGTCAGTTTTACAGGTAGAGTTAAAATTGAGTGTGGTAGTAGCTGAGAGTCATTCACAACACGTAATTCAAGCAGGGCATTTCACATTTTATGATACATAATTTTATTGTTAAAATCTGAACAAAAGCCTACAAATCTATCATTTCTAAAACTCAGTATGACGGTGGCTAATCTGCATTTCTTTAAGCAATGCCAGGCTGCTTTTGCAATTTTTATTCACATCTACAGGTTTGAACTGTGACCAGTTTTAATCCACAAAAAACACTCTGAAATGAAGACCTAAGTGTAGTTGAACTCAAGCTCAGAAATGAGAAATGTGGCACCTTTTTGTAGTTATAAAACGAGTAACAACTTCTGCAAACTTGGGTGGGTTTTTATTAGAGCTTGGTATTTGGAATGAGGGGCATCTTTCATACATTTTAGACAAATTGGTTACCTTAAGAGCAAGGAGAGTAGAAAGAGGAGAACCTAGGGATGCATTTAATAAGTTTATACATCCATAAATGATATAAGAAAAAAAAGTGTAAAGTTACACCAAAGCCATTAAAAACATCCAAAAGGGCCCACAATAGATCCCTGGGGAACCCCAGAAGTGATGAACTCCAAATGCAGATCTTCCCAGTTGCCATCTTTTTCAAAAAATAATGCTATGCTAAATTAAAAGAAATATGCTAAACAAAGACTGATCTTTTTAACTTCTGGTCTAAATGTTAATTTTCCTAAGTATCTAGATTATTAGCATCTCGCTTAAAAAAACATCTACTTTAAATAAAAATCTCTGAAGATTAAAGGCTCTTTTAAAACATCAGGGGATAAAATGGTAAAACTCTCTCTCTGYTGCGCTCCAGAACCACCTACACGCTCTCATGTGGGGGATGCTGGGAAACCCTGACAGCCTAATGTGGATGTGATTAATGGTGCAGACCTCTGATGCTGTCGGAATTATGTCAGACGCGAGTCTGCATTGCAGCTACTGGACACAACAGTTTCATAAATCTGTGTGTGCAATCTCCATCTGAATGAGCCTTCAGCCCTGACAAAATGATATGAAGAAGACGTACCAGTCTTTCGCAACGGGAAGTCATCCCTGGGGTTGTAGACACCCAGCACGGGGTGGTTGTAGGTGGACACACCGGTCTGCGGAGGAGAGCTCTGGTCCAGAGAACTGTGCTGGGTTTTTCTGGAGAATAAAAATAAAATAAGCACAAATTAGCTCATGCTTGTAAAAGTAAGTAACTCATGTTTGTCAATGATCTCAGATTAAGGTGTCAAACAAATCCTCTGGTAGGGATGCAGACATGTGCTGCCATCTGCTCTGTAGAAAAAAAAAGTGTCGCTTGCAGGAAAAAAACTAAAGCCAGGATGGCTTTGGTCCAAATTAGCATGTTCCTGTCAGGCGGATGTACACACCAGTCTTTCTAAAACTTAGTAGGAGGCTGAGTTCAGAGAGTGAAGAAATTTATGTGAGAAACAGAGGAGGAAACACACAGACACACTGTGTTACTTTGAGCTGAAAGTCAACGACTGTGGGTGTTTCACTGGGTCACACATCATCATTATGTAACACTATTTATTCACTTATGTACTGTAATTCTATTTTTTTTTAGTTTGGGCCCTTTATTGTATCAAAAAGACACATTTTTAAAGATTATTGTTTGTAAATAACTCCAATTCAATCACTGTCTTTGTAAAACCTCAGACGAACTCTAGATCTTGTAAAATAACTATCATGCAATAAAAAAAAATACTATATAAAAACTTTTTTCCCAATCACTGTGAAAATAGCCTCGCTAGAAGTGTGGATGTTTACATTGTTGTTGTAATCTCAAAAGGATCATGTGGTAGTACACTTTATAATTTGTGAAATGTTGTAAACAGGAGAGCAAAAGCTTGACGGACAAACAAACTCTCTGAATGGTGCGTGGCACGGAGCACGAGGAGTCAACTATAAACCAAGCTTAAAGGGTTAATGTTGGGTGGGTGGGTTGTAGGTGTGTGCATGTGGGACAGAGCAGCACTGGGACAAAGGGAGTGGAGGAGCTCTGTGTTTTTGTGTGAGTTGTGTCTGTAGCAGCAGCTTTTTTTGTTACCTTTTTTTTTGGATGTTTTCTTTTACAATAGTTTTACTTCACTGCTCAATGATGACGAGTGCTATTTTTAGCATGCTCCGCGGGCGATGTCCGCTCTGAGTAAACAAATGTTAGCCTGGCGGGGAGGCATGTAAAGCCTGGTGGCCCGCCAGCCTAATAACACACTAGGGGAAACCCTGTAGACTGCTCCAGTAATATTCCTCCCTGGCTTTATTTTTTTTCAGCCAAATATAAGTGACAAAAATACTTACATGCTGAATACTTCAGTGAATGACCTTGTTGTTCTTCTGCTTACCCACTGACAATAACGACATGTGACAACTGACATGAATAGAAAACAGAGGAAACAACAAATGTGTGCACCTGCAAAGGGCTTCAGAGATGCTGCAATAAATATTCAAGGCCAGAGTTCCTATCATCAAGTTCCAATATCCTGCTCTTGTGTGTGTGTGTGTGTGTGCGTGCGTGCGTGCGTGCATGCGTGCGCRCAGGTGAGGAAGAGCAGAAGCTGATTAATCTATTTATCTGCTGTCGGAGGAAGGATTTACCATCAAAACTTTGAATGATTTGCAGGAAAATTGTAATGTAATTGTCTGTGTTTGTGTCTGTAGGCAGGATATCTCATGAACAGCTGAATAAATGTTAATGAAACTCTCAGAAGGTAATCACTGGGTGTACATCTACGACTGATTAACTTTATGAGTCGACTGGAATCAAGATGGGTACCAGAACTTATTGGCCATGGCAAACACAAAACTGGCTGTAACTCAGTCAGTTTTACAGCGAGGGAGCTAAAATTTGGTGTGGTAGTAGCTGAGAACAATTCCTATCATGTAATTCAAGTACTAATACTGTAGATCAGGGATAGTCAATCCTGGTCCTAGAGGTCTGCAGCCCTGCATGTTTTACTTTTTCCCTTTTTCTAACACACCTGATTCAGTGAATTGGGTGCGTTGGAGCAGAGAAACAAGTAAAACGTCCAGGGCTGAGGCACTCGAGGACCAGCAGAGTGATGGAAGTGGAAGGATCAGGTTTTAATCATCACTAAGTGCAATGGCGGAGTTGGAGGGTTGCCATTGGTGGCCTTGCCCACCATATATTAATCTTGGGCCACCCCAATCATTTGAGAAAACTATAAGCAATAGAAAAACTAAAACGCAGAGTTTCCTTAAATGAYTGGGGTGGCTAGTTTACAAACATAAATATGGCAGTGGCCATCTTGGATTCTGACGTGGCAACCCAATTTCTAATTGTGACCTTTCTTACACCTAGATGCAGCTACATAGCAAAATGGACGCTGGTAGCTCAATTAATTTTCAACTTTTGCAGCTATAGGTTGACCGATACATCGGCCGGCTGATATTTTTGGCTGATATTTGCGTCTTTCTTTGTATGGGTATCAGCCGATAGGTTTGTGCGTTTGCAATTCCTTTGCATTGCTGCTCCCTCCCTGGGAGAGAGAGGCTGGTARTGTTTTAAGACTGAGTGTCAACAACAATAAGTGTGAGTTTTCAACTTTTAATGTATTTTAACCATCTAATTTAACTGTATCTGCCCTCTGTCTCTGACTGTGAGGGGGAGAGAACAGCGGTCTGTTAAGCTTCACTTTGAGAACGGGAGCACCGTGTTTTGACTTTCACTCTGCCATAAGTCCACGGTTTTTTTTTAAAGGTGGTGGAACCACTTACAGGGTGCATAGGAGAACACCTCTCTTCTTCTCCATGCTGAAATAAAATAAAAAAAGATCTCAGTCTCGTCTCGCTGTTACRTTCATTAAGAGCGAGTAAAGCGCYGCTGTCCACCATAGACCTATGTAAACCAGACGCTCTGAACGCAGCTTAAGAGTTGCGACGCAGGTTTTCTTCGGTGTACATTTCAAACTGCGATCTAAAGGTTGTTGTTAATGTCAGCTGGTTTAAATGCAATTTTTGCCCAGCTGTGAGCGCTGTGTGTGTCTAGTCCTCACAAAGCCAGCAAGACATGTACGTAGGTGTGTGTCCCTCCCTCTGCGTGTTTGTCTGACAGCTCCTCTAAGCCTGTTGCTGTTTTTGCATTAAAAAAAAAATGCCGGGATAATAAAACATGGTTATTTTATTTTATGTAGAAAATATATTAATCTGATTAATATATAGAACAGAATAAGGA
>NW_013952640.1:588013-602687 GCF_001266775.1 Austrofundulus limnaeus | reverse complement strand
AACTAACTAACTAACTAACTAACTAACTAACTAACTAACTAACTAACTAACTAACTAATATGTAGCACTAGATTAAAAAAATCTTGAATATGTTTTTTTTAAAGAAATGGCTGAAAARTTCAATCCTGTGTGGCARCACTTCACTCAGCCTACACCAGACAAGGCTCAGTTAATAAATGTTTCTTTTTTGTTAATGTTGAGACTTCAAAAATCTGAAAAAAAAAAATCAGCTGTTATTGTAATGTTAAAATAATCWGTRTTGGTATTGGCCTTCAAAAACCTGTATATCGGTTGATCTCTCTTTGCAGCCATGAAGATGAACAACAAAACCGACAAACAGGTTTTTCCAATTCCCCTCTTCGCTCCACAACAGGGAACAAAAACTGTTTGTAATTTATCCATAAGATGATGTAAAAATCCCATCAGCACCACTCTTCAGGACACAGTCCTTGCTAATTGTTTTTCCAGGCTTCTGTCTCTTTTAGATGGAACTGTTTCTTACCGATACCAGTACGGAGCATCGTTCGGGAGGCCTCCCTGGTTGAGGCTCCGCTGGGCGAGGGCTTTCTTCTTGTTCAGGACAAACTCCTGCAGGCGCATCTTCACCTCGGTGCTGGCCACCGCACCTGGTGGAGAAACATCAGCCAGAGGGTTATTCAAGGAAATCCTGTTTGAAGCCATGATTAAAACAACAGCCTGCCAACCAACTGAGTTTGGGGTAAGAAAACATGGAGCAGGTTACATTAAAGCTGCCACATGTGTTCTCAGTTAATGATTCAAGTGCCTTTAGAATATTTACAAGTAAGATTTCAACTTGGTAATCACATTTACAGTATGATTTCTCCTCACGCAGTTTCTAATTTAAAACAAACCCTTTTCCAATCTGTTCAGTCAACACTAAACCTCAAGTGACCATAACTCAGCACCAATTTATAACTACATAACATACCAATTTTCCTTTAGCTGCTTTAAGAAAGGTTTCTCATGGACTTCATTAAATCGACTCAATATAATTATCCAAACAAAGATGTCTTGAAAAGATTTGAGCGATTTTTGCACAAAAAAAGGTATTTTCCCTCTCAGCCCGATGAGCACCATCATCAGGAGACATGTCTATCCTACAATTTAAACAGCATCCATTTATTGATTAGCCAGCTGGCAGAAAATCCATCTAGTTRTATTAGTTAAACAATTTTTTAATCGATGAACTCAAGCATTCTCAACAAGGTTTAAAAAACATTTTAGGATTTCAAAAGGATTAAAACAGAAGTGCAGTAAAAATACACTCAAAAAAATGTTGAGCGATTCAACGTCAGGGGAGTGGACCACCAAACTGCCCTCGTGTGAGAGCAGACGCTTCAATTCCCTCGCTGCCGCGCGCACAAGCACTCGCACGGACGCAGGCTCGATCCGTAACCGTTTTCCATAAAGTGTGTAAACGGCTCTCAAAGACTCCTGTCCACTTGCTTTCAATGAACTGTTGAGAGACGTCCAGAGGGCAGCRGTAATAACTCGGGCCGGCCCCCGCCAAGGCCACCGGGCTAATACAGCTCGTTCACCACGGCAAATATACAGGTTCTCCGAGCGAAATGGAAACAGACACACACAAGCGCGCACGCACACACACACACACACAGCAGTTCTTTCAACCTCTGAGCCATTTGAATGAAGAGTCCTGAATAAGTCGAGTAAATGAGACCAAGTTGCCGGCTGCCTGGATGACATGGAAAACTATTTACAGAGCTATTAAAGCTGGAAAAGTGTCTTGTTCAGTTTGTTTTCCTTATTTTCTGGTTTAAAGACGGAATCTGTAATGAGAGGTGTCAAACCTTTCACTGAAATCCCGCCAACAGCTTCTAATCCTGCGTTTGCTGCTGCTCAGAGAGTAAACATCAGCTAATGTTTGTCAGAGATGCACCCAGGATATTTTCTGGAGACCRGTTCGGATTTCTGCAAACCTCTGACCTGCAGAGGTTTTCTGCTTCTCTTTAGCAACTATAAATGATGGCACACACATATTTTTTATTATAACTTTGAGTTCATAATAAAGCATTTRCAGTATTTTTTTTCTTATAAACAAAAAGGAACAGATCTTTGTTTTTCCATTATTGGAACTAAACCCTTTATACTCAACAAAAAATAAAATTCAGCTTAAAAATTTACTGTAAGTCTCTTTTAGAAGACAATTACAAATTCTATTTTTACCTTTTTTTAAATTGAAACACTGAAACATAGAAATGACACTGGATAAATTGAGAAATGCTTATTAACTTTTTTATTATAAACTAGTGGTATCCCATATTTGGGAGGAAAAAAACATCAAAAATTTTAGGTTAGATTATTTAATTATTCCTTCACTTTGCTCTAACTGTATTCAAGACAAATAAAACCATCATAGTAGTAGATAAATTAAAAATAAATAAAATTCATCTTTAAATTTGTCCCGATTATAAATTATTTACAGAAAGGATCTAAAGCAACCCTTTAGCTTATATTTTCTTCAGCAGTCAGATAAGAAGTAAACTTGTCTTTGTAAAAATCTGTGTTTTCTAATGGTCCAACATGGCTTTTTCTGTACATCCAGCAGAGCATGGAACCTTAATGAAAAAGTTACTTTTTTTCCCCATTATTTTTTTATTAATATTCTGTAGCAGCCCAAAACTGAAAAGGACTATAGATGTGACATTACATGGGRCAACTTAGGCCTGCTTGTGCAACACAGAGAAATACTCAGACATGCCCACCAATAGGGGACGTTATCATTGAGGTTTTTGCATTTGGTCCTCTATCTTTGAACCAACCGTACGTTGCATATTTAATGCCTTATATCTACAYGTTCACTGCACTGTTGTGAATCAGWTGGTATAAACGCAAAATTGGCTTTTTACTGAATATATATACTTTTTTAAACACCTTAGAGATAATATAAACAGACAACTTTTTTTCCTCACTCATGTACAAATACAAAATATATTATTTTGGTCACGTAAATTAGCTGCTTAGCAACAATACGTTCATAAACCAGGAGGATGAAAAGAACACATGTCTGAGTGCCAGTCATCCGTCAAGCACACCAAGTTAAATTTCAGTTGGTTACCTGCTAAGCAATCAGTGCACCTTTTAAAAGTAAACAAATAAATTCAAAATATATTTTAAACAGCTCACTTTCATTTCCGGTTCTTTCGTCAGACACGTTGCAGAACAAACTTGCCTGATCTGACGACATCTTTTTTTTGCAATGACTTACTTTCTTGCCCCCGCTCTTTGTTCTTGAGCAGTAGCAGCTTCTGCTCCCTCTGCTGTTTCTCCAGCTCCTGCTCCAGACGGTGGTTCTCCATCTTCCTCTGGTGCTCCAGCAGCTCCTGCTGGTGCTTCAGAGCCAGAAGCTCCTGTTGTTGCTGCACAGAGACATATAAAAATCATGTTGGTTTAAACAAAATAAAAAAAGAATAAAAATTCCAACCCTTCAGGCAAAATGAAGGTTTAAATCCCGGATGTGCCCCCAAATTGTTATGCGGCCTTCTCAACTTCTACAATAACAGGGAAATTTGAAAATTTCAAGACATTTCAAATGAAAATGATAGCTTACAACACGCTTTACTTCACATTTGAAGCTTTCACGAGCATCTTGCTTTTAAAAAGAGACATATTTTCATTCCACTCCTGCTCCTCCTGAGTCAYCAAGCAAAATACTCTTACAGCTGTTCAAAGCCATAAACTCAAATCTTTTCAATTCCTTAAGAAAAGACTGAAGCCAGAAGCTTTAGCCTTTAAACAAATACAAGCAACTCAACTGAAAATGTGGCTTTAGCTAAACACATAATCCCATCTGCTTACTTCCTCTACAAAAATAAAATCAGACGAACATCTGTTAAATGCTTTAAATGTAAAAAGATGTTTTATTTTCACAAAGATAAAATCCCCTCTGTGGACTGACAGCTTGTCCTGCAACCTAAAGGTCAMAAATAAAATCAGCATGAAAGCCAAAATGTGTCTGCAAACCCCTTCTCGTCAGCACTGAAGGGTCTTTAAATGAAGCGGAGATTCTTGTGATAAATACCAATTAAATGATAGAACTGCCCACTGAAACATGTTTTCTGTACAATGCCTGAAGAACCAGCCTGAGCAACTTAATGCCTTTTCTATCATGTGTTAAGGAATCTGTGCTCCTCCCAGCATCATATCACCTCCCTCACTGCATATTTTAATGGCAATATTTGACCGGTTTTCCTCTCATCAGCATGTTTTAAATACGGTAAACAGACACACTGCAGAAGGGACACGGGTTTGTGTTTACAGTGAGGGAAATCAAACGAGCCTGTGGCTGAGAGGAGGAGCTCTCTGGACCATTTCCAGCCTTCAATCCTTTTTTTTTTTCAGCCTTTAAACCAAGGTTGGGGAAARGGGTTTGAGTGGGTGGTAAGGCCCAAAGTAACCTCCCCACCCACATACACACAGACACACACACCTCTAAAACCCCTGTGGCTCAGGAGACCAGAGATGTACACACACAGTTTACTTTTTACCCTTTAGAGCTACAGTACAAACTGAAGACGTTTCAGAGCAAGAAAAGGCAGAGATCCGAAATGTTTGCATGAACTCAACTGTGAAGTTCTGGCCCTAATGTGGAACCAAACTGGGCAAGACGGTCTGTTTGCTGAAATTTAAGAATGTGTATGTTTTAATAGCAATTTGGTGTGTGTGTGTTTCTGTGTGTACACAAGGGCTGTGAATGAGGCTGATTGAGGTTGGGCCTCCATGCTCAAGATGTGCGTCACTGGTTCCCTTCTGAGTGGTCCTGCAGCCCCACAACAGGCCAGAAGACCCTTCAGACAGCATTAGGCCAAGATTAGTCCTGAGCTTTGGCCTTGGCCTGAGCGTGTTGTCAGAACAACATGGCGGAGCTACCATTTATCGACCTTTTTAGGGATACAAATGCAAATGTTTATAGTCAAAATTTTGCGTTAATACGTGTTTTAGCTGTGCTCTGCAGCCATTTTGACATCGGGCAACTTTGTACACTGAGGACGTTYCAAGAGAAGGGGGTCTGTTTGGGCATAATTTGGGTAAGCCATGACTGGTTGGATGGACTTTTGAGAGAAGTTAAAAGATGAAGTAATGATAAAATTATTGTAAAGATGTAAATTTGACTTACTGATTTAAAATTTGGTGTGGCTCGCACCTTCCTTCCTCAAGTTAGGACTAATATTCATAGTGATCTGAATTGTTGCACCTCTACCCAACTCCCCTTTACTCAACGTACGCCCACACCCAAGAAACTCCCACTCGCATTTCAATCCAATTCAAAATGATGAAATGATGCTAAGCTAACATCTGATTTGAAAGTAGCGAAGTGTCCTTCACAACACATGCTCTAAGAGACAGCACAGCGTCTAACAGTTGGTTTATTTTCAAGCTTTGACCAAAAGGGCTATAAATTTGTTAGCAAGCTAGAAATCGTATAAAGGAAAAATGGATTATCGAATGAACAAGTGGCAAGATATGGTGAAAGATAACCAAAAAAAAAGACAACAATGGAAAAAGAATACAAAGAGATTAAGACAATAAGTTTTTTTCCCTAAAAACAGAAAAGAAGTATCAGAAAGGAAGAAAGAACTGAGCAGCAACAGAAAACAACAAGGAAAGAGACAGAAAACAGAAAAAATAATAAAAACGAGACGTTGGGAAATCGAAGGAAATCCGCATTTATTCATCCTTAAAAGCTCCTTGAAAGTTGATTTTCAATTCCGAAGTTTTATGTGTGAGCGTACAAATATTTAAAGTAAAAAAGTCATGTGCACAAAAGCCTTAGTTATGTAACCTGCCGGCAGTTCAACCGCGTTCATTTTTCACTCACTTTCTGAAGCCAAACGCATCCGTATATTGCTCTCATCCATCCGTGCAGTTAAAGGAAATGAAGCTAAAGTGCCTTCCTGTTCTCTGCTCCCACTTTCCTCAGAGTGAAGCCTTTTAAAGCTGATGTGGCTGCTGAGTTTAGTCTGTTATTGAAGAATCCTGTGGCAGACTAAATTAAGAGCTGTCTTTGCTTGCTTTGGAAGAGATTTAAAAAGCCAAGATGTGGATCCGCCTTGAAATTCTAGCGCTAGAGCTTCCGCGTGAACTTCAGTTGTATATTTKTACGCGGCGGCGAACTGTGCTGAAAACTTAATCCAGCCTTGTTTTCCCTCCGCTCAGACGAAAAGCCTCATTAATAGCCTGGTATAAATAATGCTAATTGGAAATGATGTACCTTAATGTGCTCCTGGAGCTGGGCCTCATGCTGGCGGGACAGCTGCTCGTGCTGCCGCTGGAACTCGGCGATGAGGATCTGCCGCTGGATCTGCTGCTTCTGCTTCAGGGCCAGCAGCTCCTGCTGCAGCTGCTGCTCGCGCACGGAGGCCGCCGCCACGCCGCCGCCGCCGCCCGTCCCCCCGAGCGAGCCCGGCGAAAGCTGGCCGGGCGGGGACAGCGAGGACACCTGTTGCTGCTGGTTATGGTCCACGCGTAGATCCATGGGGATGGCAGCTGGAGGCAGACGCAGGGGCAGCGCTGAGTTGATGTCCACTGCAGGGACAGGGAGAGGACRGTAGGGACAGAGTTATGGTTTGTCAATTTGAATGCTTTTATTGTGACAGGCAGCAGTGGATTAAGAGGTATGACATAGAAGGAAAATATTACTATCTGGTGACATTTGCAGGAGTTACAGCGTGGTGCTTTTCATCACAGGGTTTAAGACCTGGGCTGAACACAAAGCTTTAAGGGCAGCTGTGAATCAAAAGGTTCAATATAAAAAAAGAAGAGGYTCAAACTCTTCCAGACTTTGGTCAAATCCCAGTTTACCCTTTCTTTTTCATTTTTAACCTTATGTTTTGCAACACTCAGGGGCTTAAAAACAGACATCCCAGTCTTTTTTGTTATTTCCATCTGGCCCTACAACTGCAGAAAGCTTTTATGGCTCACTTCAACATAAACAAATATCAGCTCGCGCTTTCGAAAAAATTTAAAAAGTAAGTTTTTTTGTTAGTAATGTTTTCAACCAGAATAACAACCATTGTTAATGCGAAACACATCAGGCGATGTCTCGAGGACCCAATAGACTCAAGAGATGACTTATGATGAAGACAATCTTTTACTTTGCAACTCAAAAACGAAAAAGGCAAAAAACACAAACGAGCTGACAGCTGAACAATGGAATCCTGCGACTATAAATATGAAGCGAGGTGAGGAGACACAAGGAACAGGTGTGCTGATTATGAACACAGACCAGATGTGACGAAGAGACAGACGAGCAGGACCGACAAAGAAATTCATGTTTTAAAATAAAACAGAATAAAACATGAACACTGAATTTAAAATCAGGGACAGACTGTGATAATTTTCACGGGATATTTGGTGTAATCACTTTTCTTCATTGTGTACAAAATGACAATGAAGAAAACATTGTCAAAAAAGATGAATATATTTTTCCCCGCTTAAATATTTAGAAACATTTTGGATAGATAATGGATGTATGGCTGGACGTTCTGCACTTTGCGTCTGATCTATTGATATTCTTTGTGATACTGATATAATGATGATGAAAAATCTTTYACTCATTGTTCAGCCCTACTCTACAAATACTTTTACCTGTTACATACAGGTACAGCAGGTGGGGGCCGTACATACTGATGTCATATGTACTAAACCGTACTGACTTGTTGAAGGGGTGGTCCAAATCAATTTAGAGTATTTTAAACTACACTTTCAACAAAAAACACAGAGTGAACACTGAATGCTTAAGACCTTTGCTGAAATTTGCTAAAGAAGAGCAAAAAGCTTCCTAAAATCATAAAAAGCTTGACTCAAAGTAGCAAATAGACAGCTTAAATGTAAAGTAATGAACGACTAGCTCAAAGTAGCAACAGGACATCTAAAAGTTTAAAGTAGCAGAAGACTAGCTCAAAATAAAAGTAGCTAAAACACTAGTTAAAGGTAGAAGTTAAAAGCCTAACTATAAGTTAAAAGTATCAAAGGCTGGCTTAAAGCTAAAAGTAGTAAAAGATTACCAAAAATCTAAAAGTAGCAAAACACTGGATATAAACAGCAGAGTACTTGACAAAAGCTGCATTAAGTCAGTTAAAAACTAAATGTATAAAAAGGCTAACTTAAAGATAAAAGTAGCAAGACTAGCTAAAAAGCACATAGTGGGTAAATGCAGCAAAAGATTAGCTCATAGCTAAAAGTAACAGAAAGTTAACTAAACACTAAAGTAGGGGTGCACCAAAAAATCGATTCACATCAGAATTGTGATTCTCATAAATCATTCAGGGCCATCAACGGGTTTTATTATCTGACATTCGTAAATGATGGGAAAAGGTCTGTTGGTTTTGCATCTCCTTTAGGAAGCTTGGATCATTCTTGATCAAACATGAGGAAAACAGATTATCGTTACCTGATCCTTCAGATCATAACCTTATGAATTCTGTTTCAGCATTTTTGTTATTTCTGTTTTTATTTATTACTTCTGCGTACTTTTTTCTTCTTTTTTTCTTACACTTAATTGAAAACATTGTTTCATTGAACAGTTGGTTGCTGTGACTTTGGTTTTTGTAACTTTTATACTTTCTGGAATATTTAGCTTTAGCCTTTTAAAACTTTTTCTGTTCCTCCAAACACATTTTATTTTAAATCTACTTTAACATACAGTACCTATTATCTACTTATGCTTATACTTTTCAGCCACTGTTCTGTTGTGTTTAGCTTCAAGTAAGCGTTTTGCTACTTTTAGCTCAAGTTTTGCTACATTTAGCTTTTAGTGTTGCCCTACCTTTAGTGTGGGGGTGGGAATCTTTTACTCTCTCACCATTCGATTCAATCTGATTTTTGGGACCACGATTCGATTCAAAATCGACTTTTCATTCAAACCTGATAATGTGAGCCCATTTGTCCTGTTCCCAAAGTGCTTCATCTTCATTTTGCAAACACTGCACACAGTGAAGCTCACATCAAACTCAGACTCATTCAGTAAAAGCTAAATGAGCCCAAATGTTTGCATTCATTGAAGACAGGGCCGACTGAATCTCTTTCCTCCAGTTCTATAGTTTCCTCTTTGTTTTGGTGCTTTCTGCACATTCATACGTTCCAGAACCAGCTCCATGTGACGTCAGGACGTCCCACACACTTATAAAATGGAGGCTGACAGCCACCGGATTTGCTTTATGTTTTTACCTTTAAAAATCGATTTTGGGACATTTCAAATCTGTTTTACACCAGCATCATGTGGCTGAGCCGTGTTGAGCAGCACATTTCTAGGCCTCAGAAACCCCTTTTGAGAAAAGTACATTTTGATTTGAGAGCAAGACAAACAAACAAAACCCATATTCCAGTGAAAGACACTGATGTGTGTTTTAATTGCAAAGTTAGGAAGCTGAATGGAAATAAATCCATTTTTTAAAGATTGTTTAATTTTTGAGAAAACCTCCTAGAAAAACACCAAAAAGAGATTCAAAACTTTGAAATTTTGATTACCAAGGTCTCTGCTTTCTTTTTTTAAAATGCTGTTGCGAAATAGTTACAAAAGAACAAACACGTAACATCAATCACAAGGTTTTATTTTAAGCTCTGCTTCTAAATGGGGTATGGTTGCTAATCTAAAGTCATAAAGACAAGCATATCAGAGTAATAAATCAAATAATCAGAATAAACCTAATGATAAATCCCTTTCAGGCGCAACAAGCAGACTAAGCAGCATCGACTGGTTATTTGATCAACAATTCCAAGAAAATGTTGATATCTATAAAGTCGGTAGACATTTATTTATCTAGCTTGTTATTTCCTAATATCTAAAGATGGTCAAAATCACACCAGTCCCAGGAGCTCAACCTTTGATATTAGATGATAAGAATGTCTTCTGATGGAAATAAATACTGCTGCTCTACAAAATCTGCAGCAATGGCAAAAAAGGTCTAACATTCCTTGAAGGAATGACTATTACCCACCACCTAAACCCAAGCTTACCTCAATATCTGTAAAACTGAAGGACTTTTAAACATTTGGGTGTTGGCTGGGGTTGATTAGTGGCGGAGGCCATCTTGAATCAAGCTGATGTCCAGTGTGAATGAGTTAGCAAATTTTATTTAATTCAGTGAAACTCCCAGAAAGTAATCACTGAACAAACAGACAGTGTTAAATATTTTTACATTTAATGCCAAAGTTTAAAGCAAACATGTTGCAAAATGTGTAGCACTTAGGATATGTGTTCCCAAATTTTAGCTCAATTTGTGCTACGTTGACAGTTATAGCAAATGCTGTGTTAACTAATATCGATTAGCTGTCATCTTAAACTGGATATCCTCCAAAAGGTTCWTCAGTTGTAGATGCGCATTCAATAATTAACCAAATGAGAATTTCATTAAAATCCCTCCAATGGTTCACAAAATATTTTGCTAGCAGATGAACATAGTTGACTCCATTAGCTAATGGTAAAGTTTGGAAAACAGATCTCGAACTGATCAGTTAACACAGACATGACTAAAATACCATCATTATTATTATTATTATCATTATTGCCATTTTTGTGGCTGCTAAGGCTTCTTAGCTATGAATGTGGGTTTACAGCAGACATGAAGTGATAGATGAACAATCAATGATTCCTTTTTGATCAATGTCGATCAAATTCACCCAGTGAGGCAAGAAATATTATAATGCTATAGTCAAACCAACCCACACACAGAAACAGGCCAAAACCATTATGGCAACTTTTCCATAACAATCTGTTAGCTGTCTGACACCTAAGAGGGTTTGACAACGACTGCATTGACCGTGTGAGGGGCAGACCTTGTGCTTCAAACCTCTGCACAGGAAGCCCACCAATCAAGCTGCTTCCTCCATATAAATCTGAATAAACAGGAGCCGACAGGCCAGCAATTTGCCGACATGTTTACAAAGAGCCTAGCGAGAGTTAGAGACACTTGCTTGGAACTTTGCGTTATTAAATTGGCAAACGAAACACCACCAGCGAAGCCTAGCAGGAGAAGAATGCGCCAACTCGCAAATTTGAATGGAGAATCCTCAAAACCGTTTTAACAAAGCATTTAAAAGAGATGTTTTCTGTCAAAATGAACGAACTGAACATGGCCTAAATAGTGCAAGTTTCCTGTAGGGCAGCAGGTGAAACACCTCGCCACCACGACTCCCTGTGTGTTTATCACCAGGGGAGAAGAGTGCAATACTATGCAACGTCTGCTTAAAGACGGGGGATGACAACAACACGAGTCAGTAGAGCCCTGTAGTCTGTGTTGACCCAGCGAGGAGTAGTCTATCTGTTTCAGCCTGGAGGAGAGGAGTTTTCACATTTCTGAGTCACGAGATGTCTCGTTTCCCTGCTCTTTGCCTCCTCGGTGCGTCGGCTAAGGCTCCACTGCGAGACAAGGCGAGGTTGGACGTTACTTTACGCCAACCAAAAATGAAGACGACAAAGTGTTGTGCCCATTTCCAGACTGTTCATTTGTCTCAGAAKCCTCTAAACAGTTTACACACCAACAAACCTCCTGAAAATATTAAAGATTTCCCAAGGCTCTTTGTGAAATAGTGAACGTTTACACTGGAAAGCCGTGATCGCAATCACTGCTAAGACGAGACAGCAAAAGTTGTCGTTTTCTTGCCAGGTCACTAGGCGGCGCTGTGATTTTTGTATTTCAACAACTGGCCTGTGCAYCCTAAATGGTGAAAACACTAACACAAAAAAACGTGTCTCCTGATGGAGAAGGTGTAGCACATATACATTCTGAATCAGAAGTAAATGGAATCAAACGAGCAGCACAAACGGCTCTCTGCTATCTGCCATTGTTACTGTTGTTGAGCGACTCGCACATGTGAAGAACYGAAACAGAACTGTTGATTGGCTGCAACCGTACGAACACTTCCCCTTCACTTAAACTGTGTTTGCCTGTGAAACGATGCAGAGAGTTTGAAAAAAACTTCCAGTCTGACAACTGGAATCAGATCACTGCCGGCTGAAAAACAACAAAATGAGCTTAAAAACAGCGTTGTGTAAACGGGGTCTTGGTCAGTTTGACATGATGAGGTAGTAGCTGAGAGTAGTGTGAGGTTTGATCAAAACAGCCACAACTTCTTCTTGATCTCGGTCTAAAACTCCTGCATGAACAGTGGTGGGYGACATGCATTCTTTCAAAGAACGCCAGGCTTTTAGTTAGAATTTATTTTAGTGAAGTTAATTAATAAAGTTAATTAAAGCCTAACTCTCTCAGAAAGAAACTTAAAGTCTGTATGAAAAGTTCTGTTTTTGTCTTGTCTAAAACTATTATTTTATTTAAAAAATAAAAGATTTTGAGAAGAAGAACACAATAAATTATTTATAACATTGGAAGAATTCTATTTAAAAAGAAAAAAAAAAGCAAAGGAGGATGACTCCAGAAGAGATGCGAGTGTGGAAATTTTGAAAATCCGCACTTGTCAAAGCGCCGCGGCTCCATTCCCGAGCTAATGCAAATCCATAACTCATCCGCACAAACTCTCTTTCCCCTGGACAAAATGTTCTTCTACACACTCACTGGGTCCCAAAAAAAAAAAAATTTAAAATCGCAGCCTAGCATACGCTCATTGACGGTGACGCATGCAAATCCACAAAACACACCTCGTTTGGCATCTCTGTCACACCGGCAGCACTAATTGCTTGCCGGATAAAAGCAGGGAGCTACAGGGGAGGGAGAGGGAAAAAAAATCACTGCCGTTACCCATCAGCCTCCTCTCTTCGTCCTCTCCTCCTTATTGATGCAACCCCTCCTCCTCCTCCTCCTCCTCCTCCTCTTGGTCCTCCTTCAGTCTGTTAAAGGGAATGACAGCGTGCTGCCTCTCCTGCTCATCTGACGGCTCCTCACGCTCTCTGTCACTTTTGGCTCGCCGCTCATCCCCCTCCTCTTGCTTTAAACCTGATGGGTGTCTCCCTCCGCTCCGCTCTCTCCCCTCCCCTCGTCCCCTCGCTTGCCCAGCGGTGACATCACGGGGCCGTCTCAGCCTGTTTATTCTGCAGCTTTTCCTGGAAACCAGCGTCTCTGTCAAACAGAGAGCACTCCCTTTCACTCCGTCTCCTCGGCCTTTCTGCTCCCTCCCTCCACCGAAACAGCGTTGATCTTAAGAAAAACCCTCACCCTCACAGATTGTCACCTTCTCCTGATTTTAACAACACAATCTGGCTTTCGCCTGTGCGGTTTTCAAATTCCTGACATGGAATTTGCCTGCCATTTCCTAAACAAATAAAACCACTGAATGTATTCAGGTGTCTCCTCAACACTGACGGCTCATCGGCGCTTCCTTCTAACGTACAGAAACGTGTGGCCTTGTGGCCTGTTGTAAGCTAGAGCACAATACGTCGCAGCGATGCGCTTTTATCCATTGAAATGAAAAAAAAAAGTTCTGTGAATATTTTCACACGGTGATTTTAGTCAAGCAAGTGGTGGAATGAGAGCTTTTTTTAATGCATATCACACCCCTCTTCACCCCAGAGCCTTAGACTAAGCTCTGGTGTTGAGAAAATYACAGAGTTCTTCCTATTTAGATCCAACTTTTACAAAAGCACCATGCACAAGCTCATGCAACCATTAGTGAAYGCGATATGAACGACTCTCAGCTACTACCACAACAAAATTTAGTGCAATATCTGTAAAACTGACTGATTTATGAGTCTGACTTTGTTCTTTGAAATTAGTTGGTTGTGACAGCCAAGGTTAAYTGGACTGACTCAGAAAGTTAATCGGTTGTAGACGTGCATCCAGTTGTTATTTAATCGTTGGTTTCTTTAAATTTCATCCAGTGGTTCAGGAGRTATTTTGCTAACAGACAAACTAAAATGAATGCAAATGGTTAATGGCAGATTTTTATAAACAAGATGGATCTGTTGGGGCTCAGAATGTGTTGGGGATGGATCTCAGCTCACTACCACACCTGGTTTTAGGTCAATTTGTGCAGAACAGACTCAGGTATGSGCATTTTTCTGTTGACTGTGGCGACCATATTGAATCAGGCTGACGCCAAATGGTAAATAGTTGTGGATGTCCAGTCAACAACTATTATTGCTCACCTTTGGGATAAGGAAGCGTATCTGTAGAGCAATATGTCACTAGGRTTGGGCATCATTTGAATTTGAACGATTCCGGTTCCTCATTTSKATTCYACGGTTCCCAATGATTCCCAATTTCGATGTTTTTTCGAGGCAGAGTGAAAAAGGTTTTCATGGTTTAATGARGTAGCTAGAGTTCTTTCTAGATGAACAGAKGTTATGAATTTATTTTCCACRCAGAGGTACTCTGCAAAACGTGTCCATCTAACCAAATCGTACACTTATACCCAACCAAAGAGTATTTTTCATCTTGTTTTGAGATGATATACTAAGCAACAGCAGAATGGGTTTGATTATTAATCTTATTACCCTGGAAATATTTTCCTCATTTCAAGTCTTATGCTGCGTTCACACCGAAAGCGATTTCAGCTTCAAAATAGCAGCCAACGCTGAAGTTGGTCGCTCGTGCACTTTGAGGTCAGACGCAGGACAGCTCTTGAAGCGCTGTACGGCAACAGCCTCCCCGCCCCTCCCTCCTCTGTCGGGCTCTGTTACGAGGAAGTGGCTTTGCTTTATTTACAGAGCAAGAACGTGTCACGTTCATCAGATAATTAATTC
>NW_013952640.1:583961-587963 GCF_001266775.1 Austrofundulus limnaeus | reverse complement strand
TTCAGATTTTCTAACTTCAGCGATTTGCGCCTCAGCGCGTCGAACGCTCAGATCGTTCAAGTCGCACTGCTCTAATCGCGCTTGAGGCGCTGCAGCACTTCCCGACGCTGATTGAAGCGCGTCCACCATAGACTTTGTATGTAAACCTGCTGCTCCTGATGCTGAAATCACGTTCGGTGTGAACGCAGCATTACACAGCGCAATTGTCTTACTGGACTGGCAGATTATTTCACTTAATCTGACAATTTGAGTCTGAACTAGGGATGTCCCAATCCAGATTTTTTGGCTCCCGATACAATCCGATTTTTTTAACTATTAGTCTTTCCGATACCGATCCAATAGCTTTATTTCTTTCCAAGTGACAAGGTTGGTAGTATTAAAGCGAGCCCTGTTGTTCCCACCATGAGAAACATCCAGTTTGCAGATATTGCAAGATGCAGTTTCAGCATCATTGTTTTCCATTGAAAAGTGTTCCCACACTGTGGACATGGTTGTATACTTGTGTGCGTCTTGACGTCTTAACAGCAGTTGTAAAGCATGATGATGCTGAAAACTGTTGAGAAAACTGGATCGGCCCGATCACATGACTAAATCTGATTCTACCCGATTTTCAAAAAAATGGCCACATCTGCCACCGATACTAAGTATCTGATCGGGGTATCCCTAGTCTGAACACCAACTCAAATTGGTGTTCGGCGGTTCACCTGGGTTTTTTTCTTTGTTGTTGTTGGGCGGCTCCTTTTTCCAGTTGGCGGACTGGGTACTGAAACTAAGTATTGAAATTTAAAAGTGCGGACGACTCCGGGAGAATTGAAACATTAGTCCCAGTTCCAATCGATACTTGAGACTTGATGCCCAAGCCTTTATGTAACTTAAAATTTTACTTCCTTGTTGTTGCCATATTAGGATCTTAGTGTACTGTTTAAATAAAATGACTTGTGATAAATGCAGTGCCTTGGTTTGATGACAAAGTTCATAGACCAATTCATCAATTTGTGGATTGGAAATACAAACAAATTTTCTCAGAGTCATTTTAGGCGTTAACACAAATAAAATCATTATTTGAGTTGTTATAATAAATACCAACTCTCCGAAGGCCTGTCAGTTTCATTCCGACAGTACTGACGAGCTAATGGCAGGTCCCGACATTATCAGAGTTTTGAAAAATCACAGAGATGTAAAGGATTATAAACTAGTGTTTGCATGAACAGCTATGACGTGTTTGAGACTGGATTCACTTTAGGTAATCAGAAATGTACTTTTTGCTGGTGTAAACCAAGCTTGGACTAGCTGTTAGCTCATCAAGCTGGTTAGAGTTAAATCCTTTCTCCAAACTGAAGTCACTCAAAGAGCTATCTGCAGCAGGTAAGATGCTTATTGTTTTCACAACACTTTTAAAGATCTGAACAATCCCTTTAAAGCTTAGGAGACTTGAGAATTTATTTATTTTTATTTATTTAATTTATTTAATTAATTAATTAATATAAAGTTATTTTGTTGTTTATTTACTGTTTTGTTGTTCCTAGAGAGACACTAAGTTTTTAAAAGGTCCTATTATTAGAAAATAWGGTTACAAAAAACAAGATTTTGCACTGAAAACTAAATAAAATAAAATTTTAAGTTTGATTTTGACTCAAAGATTAATGAGTTTGAGAGTTTACTTAAAGCCTGAAGGAAGAGTGACACCAAGTCTGTGTGGACTTCCTGGACTTCATGGACTTCATTTAGACACTTTTTGATCAAATAGCTGATAAAATACTGAGGAAATTAACAGGAATCTCAACTCAACAGATGGTCAAACTACTGTAAAATGAAAACGCCCTAGCAGAAAATGACTGCAGGTCCTATTTTGCTTGAATGACTATAAAGAGAGCTACGGTAAATATCAAAACATTCCCGCCTCAGACTAAACTGGGTACACGTGACAGGGCAGCAGCGGGAGAATAAAAAGCTCTTCAGCTCTGGGACCGACCCGCCTGCCACTTGAAACGGATCGACTCTGGTATCGGCGCATCTTTGCTGACGTCAAGCGTGYACTTCAGTTTACTGATGTGTGCGAGATAAAGCGTAAGACGGGGTCGCTCGCTGCAAAGAGAAAAAATAAAATAAATCCAAACAAAGAGAAGCTCTCAGGGGAGAGGCGAGTTACACAACTGACAAATTTACCTGTTTGATGAGAGCACAGGGTTCGGTTTAGTTCCAGCTCATCAAGCTGAMATCTAAACATAGAATCCTCTTTGATCTGCAGCCTGATTTAACTCAGACTTTTCAAAAGAAAAGCAAAAGGAAGTCAYGTTTCTTTTTTAGTTTCTCTTATTTAAAGTGAGGTTTATTTTTAGAGCATCAGAGGGAATCTCTAAGAAGATCCAGTGTTTTCCTCTTTAGAGTGATTTTTTTCATTGAATCTGCTTCTGCAGACTTTCTGCTGTTAACAAATCRTGTATCAAAACATTTGGTTCAATCAGGAAAATTGTACCAGGACTTTATAGTTTTTGTAAATGTTTACTTTTTCAAATAATAAACTTTATACACAAACACTTTTCCCTCAGAAATGCATCAAAGACTTCTACATCAGCTCTTTTAGTGTTGTGCTCCTTTCTAATACTGTCTTGCTAATTTCAATATTTAGCTACTGTTTCCTAACACTTAGATTTTAGCTACTGCTTTGCAACACGTTTTAGCTATTGTTTTCCAACACTTAGCTTTTAGCTAATGTTCCCAAACACTTAGGTTTTAGCTTTTGTTTCCCAACACTTAGCTTTTAGCTATTGTTTCCAAACACTTAGGTTTTAGCTTTTTTTCCCAACACTTGGATTTTAGCTGCTGTTTCCCAACACTTAGCATTTAGCTATTGTTTCCCAACACTTAGCTTTTAGCTATTGTTTCCAAACACTTAGCATTTAGCTATTGTTTCCAAACACTTAGGTTTTAGCTTTTTTTCCCAACACTTGGATTTTAGCTGCTGTTTCTCAACACTTAGGTTTTAGCTATTGTTTCCCAACACTTAGCATTTAGCTATTGTTTCCAAACACTTAGGTTTTAGCTTTTTTTCCCAACACTTGGATTTTAGCTGCTGTTTCCCAACAATTAGCTTTTAGCTGCTGTTTCTCAACACTTAGGTTTTAGCTGCTGTTTCCCAACACTTAGATTCTTTGCTAGTCTTGCCAGTTTTGTTTGAGAATATTTGTAGCTTTTGGCCACAATTATACTTGTTTTAGCTACAGCTGCGTCATTGTAGCTTTTGGCTACTGTATTTCTGAGTTGAACGTTTAAGTGTTGCCACTTTTTATCTTTTTTTAGCTAGTTTAGGTAAAGTTTTGATAGTTTCAGTTTTTAGTCACAGTGTTACCTATTTTAGCTTTTAGCTACTGTTGACCTATTTTAGCATTTTGCTGCCCTCTTTTTCTTATTTTAACTTTTAACTAATGATTTGCTAATTTTAGCTTTAAGTTCAGATTTTGCTGATGTAAACTGTTAATAATGGTTTTATTTATTGTTACTTTTAGTTACTGTTGACCTTTTTCAGCATTTAGCTTTGCTAAGTTTAACTTCTAGCTATAATGTTTTTTCAGTTGAAAAACAGCTTATTGAAAAATGATTTAAGCTGCAGTGCTGTTTATTTTTGCTCTCAGCTATGGTTTAGCTAATACAGATCTTTATTATAGTTTTGCTACCTTTTTTTTGCTCAACTTTTTTGCAATTTCAGCATTTTAGAATCAGATTTGAACAAGTAATCCTCACTTTTTAATTTTGTTTTTGTTAGTTTGAACTCTTATCAATGGTTCAGCTAATTTTAGCTTCTGCTCTGCTTGTTGTAACTTTACCTCATTCTTTAGTGAATGTCWGTCAGCTCGCAGCATTCAGGCTGCATTTTCACAGAAACTACGGTTTCTCTTAAAGAGTCTCATTCATGATGCGTTGTTATGGTGTTATCAGACTCGTCTTTTCCTTCAGCGACCTTTCCTGTCAGCAGAAATGTTCATCCTCCTCCTTCTTCATGTC
>NW_013952640.1:581257-583796 GCF_001266775.1 Austrofundulus limnaeus | reverse complement strand
CCCATACACAGAGCCGCTCCCTCCCACCTTCCTCCCCTAAACAAATCACAATCTGTTTACAACCCCTCAGGCGCACTCCACAACTCTTCTGGCTCCAACTGCGAATCTATTTATACCAGACAATGTGGAGGGCTGGCGCTCCTGATTGGAGGCTCGGATCGTGGAGCCGTGTATCCCACGGTCCGACTGCCTGAGCTCCTCACTCGTTAGGCCTAATGGATGAGCTGAGCGCCGACGTTCAGAGGCCGAGGTGACGAAGACAATGACGAAATTCTGCACGGCAGATTTAGCACGAGGGCGAGACGAGGAGCAACAAGTTAGCCCATCTGTTGACTGTGGACAGACTCTTTGGGCKGCACGAGTTCTGCATCCAAACCAGCTCCGAACTCCKGGAAAAAACAGGAGCGGTTTCTGCYCGAGAGCCCGAGGAGTAGAAACGAGACCAGGGAGGTGCAGAGGGAGCAGTGAGCCTTGTGTTCTGCCAAAAAAATWWAAAWAAATAAATAAAAACAGCGAGCCCTGACTTGTCGCCGGCCTAATGACATCAGCCCTAACGGGAAGGAGAGCAAAGCTTCGACCTGGAGGCGGGCGAGGAGCTGAGGCGGAGGTGCGGTTCGTGCGAAAGGCCACCTCATCTTCTGCAGCGGGGCTTTAATCGAGCACGTCACACCTCGCTGCCCGGGCTGACGCAGGAGAAAGAAACAGAAACATATACACACTACATTTGAACACACACACACACACAGTATGCTTGTGCACCGGTGACTCCACATGTGATGGTTTTAGCAGCTACAGACCTGTCAGCGATGGATGAAATGTTTCACCTCTAACTTAAGCCACAGAGTGCGGATTAATAAACTGATGGCCCACCACCTTTTATGTCCGACTAAGATGAAAAGGTTAGAGTTAGAGGTGTCAAAATCACATTTCATGCAGCAGGTTATGCTCAGTGTTGAGGATGACTCSCAGCTACCACCACACCAACATTTATCTCAATATTTGTAAATCTGACCGACTTACAGCCATTTTTGTGTTGGCTGCATTCGATTAGCTGCGGTGGCTCAGTGATTTGTAGGTTATTTTACTAACACAGCAAAAGTTCAAAAGCACCAAGTATCTAAAACGATGGGAGCTGCTTTGTATGAAACCAAACTCAGGCGTTGGACTCGTTCAGGTGCAGCAGCCACAGCTTTGCATCAAAAGAAAAAGCTTCATGTTACGTGACGGCTGCGTGACAATACAGGTTCACCCTCCTGGTCCTGGCAGGAGAAACTGGTCCGGGTCAGAACATGGATACCCGCAACCCCCCAGCAGCTTTGTATCCAAGACAACAGATTTTGAGAATATCTGATGAAGACGCTCCAGTGGATTTCAATATTTTATCATCCTAGCCAGAGGCAAGAATAATAATAAAACAAAACAATCTCAGCAACATGTGAACRTTGGATACGAGAGAAGGATGATGTCTGAGTGTCAAATCGTGGAGGAGCGTGAGGCGCAAAATTATGAATCGCGCTATTTTTCTTTTTTTTCCAACAGGGGGAAAAAATATATTTAAATTTATCTTCGAGGTGAGAAACCCAAAGCTTGGAGTACTTTTAGCTTCTGATTACCTCATCTCTGTGTTCTTTTGATTTGTTTCACTCTCGTTCCCCTCTTCCTCCAATCAAACTCACAGTCACACTCTGATACTAATTTTAATTTGCACTGGGGATAGTTGAGAATTTCCAGCCGGTCCTTAGCACTTTGACTTCTTCGAGSTTTGTTTGTAAGACTGCTACACCGACTCAGGAACTTGCAGCAAACACACCACTGAGATGCACAATGGCCTTGTTTTGCTGTTTGAGACGACCCATAACAGTTTGAAGCAAACTCACAATGACTGTGCCGACAATCAGAGCTTCGGGCTTCCATTCAGCAAAATGGCACCGTGAGATAACGACAWAAATAAAACATAGAGCGGATAAACACGGTCTCCTCTAGAATTGGACGGACCACCTTTGGGAGTTTCTCTTTAAAGTGTACCTGGTTTAAAGCAACGCAAAGTCACACAGGATGAGGTTGATAGTGAAATCACGTACAGCTGATGAACACACACAGACACACACACACACACAGACTGTCCAACCTGTTGGGATGTGGTTGAGCGCCGACGTCTTGAGAACCTCGAGCGGCTGCTCCTTTCCCAGGATTCCCTCTGTGGGAGAAAGAGAACATTCTGCTTCAAAGATGGTCCGCAACATCGAGCCGGGCTTCCAGCAACAAAACCCGCTAAACAGGCAGTTTAAAAAAAAAAAAAAGAAAAACCCCAGTCAGAGTGAAAGAAAAAGAGAGGGAGAGGTGGAGGGTGGTGGGGCGGTAGGGGGGGCTTCAGGTCATCTGCACAGCGGCGAGCGCACACCGCTGAGCATCTGTGACCACATGAGCTGCTGCCTGATCCATGAGTGGCTGTGCTGTGTTCGCAGGGATGCTCGCACCAAGATGAGCTACAGAATGAGCTCGGGTTGGGAGCTCATCGGCTGGTGTGTGTGTGTGTGTG
>NW_013952640.1:579585-580862 GCF_001266775.1 Austrofundulus limnaeus | reverse complement strand
ATGCATGCATGTCCGTGTGTGTGTGTGTGTGTGTGTGTGTGTGTGTGTGTGTGTGTGTGTGTGTGTGTGTGTGTAGGCTGTAATTATAGTGGCAACATGAAAAGGCTTTTGTAGCTGCTGAGCCCTGGGAAGACATGGCTATAAAAAGCAGAGCGACGCGGAGGGGTAGAGGTGGAGGAGGATGAGGATGCATTTGGGGAGTGGGGGGGAGAGGGGAAAAGAGGTAAGGAGAGGACGGGAGGAGGATGAGACCAAAATAACACAACAATCGACATGCATTGCATCTCCCCATAGATCTGTTACTAATAACACACACGTTTATCATGTATGCATTAACTTTTAGTCGTCACGAGCACCTGATCCATATGCGAGGAGCMCAAACATGCAGTGATTCTTTTGGATTGGAGATGAAAACCCGAGTGAAATCCCTTTGGAGGGATAAAAGAGAGGAAAACAGGCGAGTGTCTCACTATCCGTGATCTATTTCTGGAATTCTCTGTGGACTGGAGAGGCACCCGTGCGCACACACATACACACACACACACACACTCACACACGCGCACACACACTTAATTAGCTGCGAAGCCGGAGGATGCATTTTGGTGCTGATTATGTATTCGTCTCACACCACCTTGCATGAATGGTTGCACCAGTCCCTGTGAGGACTTGAAACATAACATTTGGTCCTATTGAAACYAATTTCTCCTTATAACCATTTATTATCAAAATCCTGCGTTATAGGGAGCCAGACACTTTGCTAGTACATGGTGTACAATACAATATAATTCAATATAAAGTAGAATTACAATCTAATACAAATTAGGCATGGGCAGCATTCTTTGAATATTTAACATCCACTAAAATGGGTAAATATGAAGGACTGTTGCAACTTGTAATAGCTGTTCTGTACTTTTTGTATTTTTTTATTTTTACACAGGCAGCTGGTAGTGATTGTTGTTACCTTAGCCAGAAGCTAAGGACAATGAGCTGCAACTGCTGGGAAACCAGTTAGCGACTCAGAATTACAGGAAAGTTGTGAGAAAATGTATTCCTTTTAAGTTGCAGTTTAAACTTGAGCTGCATGATACATTGAGCATTGTCATTGCAACGTAAGTGTGCACTATAGTCCTATTTCAGGTCCTGCACAGTAGGAGGCAAATTAAAACAACATGTAATCTAGGGACTAAACCACTAAACTGTAAGTCATTGCACTAAACTCTAAGTCACTGCACTAAACCCTAAGTCATTGCACTAAACCGTAAGTCATTGCACTAAAC
>NW_013952640.1:576715-578020 GCF_001266775.1 Austrofundulus limnaeus | reverse complement strand
TGCACTAAACTGTAAGTCACTGCACTAAACTGTAAGTCACTGCACTAAACTGTAAGTCATTGCACTAAACTGTAAGTCACTGCACTAAACTGTAAGTCATTGCACTAAACTGTAAGTCACTGCACTAAACGGCTGCACCAGAAGCGGGTGGGTTTGTGTCAAAAAGGCTAAAACTTTCCTTTTGTTGTGAAACTTCTGGCACAATAATGGCAACATTTTTGGAGAACCATGTCAGTGATATCTAAAGCTGTGAAGGAAGTCGACCAGAATCTTGACAAAAATGAGGAAGAGGAGCAAATTCTCAGCRAGCTGAAGGACAAAGAGGTAAAATACGATTTGAATGAATGCTAAAGTACAGCGAAAACTGAAACTAAGATTGGCACAGAGGCAGTACATTAGGCGGTAAATCACAATTCACGTTTGCACATGATGGAAGGAAACGTGTCTCAGCRCAATAAAATCAGCAATAAAAGATAACAAGAATACAGATACATCTGTAATACAGACAAAAACAGGTAAGATGGCAGGTTCATCGTCAACAGGATGGCAGCAGAACTTAAAGTGTTATTAAAGTCATCTGTTGAAAACTCCTGGGTTTTTTTTTTCATATCACAATATACRTTGCAGGGTTAGAAAACATTCCAGCATTGTGAAGCTCTAATTTGAGCTCTGAGTTTTTGCGACCGAGTGCCTAACAAGTCCTGAGGCTGTGTTTTGGAGCAGCCTGTTTTTTGAAAATCCCAGCCTWCTTTTGCCTGTGCGGCTTACAAAACTGCACTCTCGGCTGTGCACATTGTTTTGTGGGCTACCTCAGCAGGCGCCTCCACACTTATGATTTAATGTGCTTCCATCAAAGGAGAGCATTCGAGCAGGTGCCAAAACACAGCGCTCTGGAGCTGGGTTGTAGACAATGACGACACAATCTCCAAGACTGGAGACACTCAAAAAGACTTTGTGACTCAAACGTTGTCCRGAACATTTTTTAAACTCAAGCGACGGAGTGTCTTGAGTCTCACGTGAGGAAGCTGAGAATGCCACAAAAGTTGCGAGGATTTCTGGAGACATTCAGGAGACTCCCTTGTGAATACTATGTACCAACTACTCACAACCCAGTACTACCCTAATGACACTTTTCCATATGGGGTACTTTCTTTCCCCTCAGTACAACACTGCATAAAAATAAACAAACTCTGTGTAACCCTAGCATCTCTTTCTAGCAATGTAGTTTATTTTCAAAGGATTTTAAAGTTGAAACTACGGTCACAGATAGGGGTGTAAGAGAATATTGATACACTGAAATATCGC
>NW_013952640.1:573785-575865 GCF_001266775.1 Austrofundulus limnaeus | reverse complement strand
ACGCAGAACACAGCTAAATGTATCAAAAGTATGTCTGTGTAATACTAGAATTTTCTGAGACAATCAATTTTGGGTTTTTTTTTCCAGTAAGAGGTTTTTATTTAATAGAATTTTTGGACCAAAAATATCGCAATATATCGCCTTGTTTACAGTATTGAAATATATCGGGATATATCGTATCGTGACCCCTCTGTCATATGTATCGTATCGCCAAATTCTTACCAATACACACCCCTAGTCACAGGTGAGCTCAGTTTTTAAAATACATCAACGTAAATCATCTAGACTGATAACAATGACAGAATATAAAGATCCTCAGCTAACAGGATTAGCAACAGCACCTGACCTGAACTGTGTCAATATGATCATTTTTAAGCAAAAACAGTCCTAATTCGTACAGCAGCTCTGCTGGTGGGGGTTAAAAACTTGAAGAAATACCTCTCTCTAATACAAAACTAAATACTTTCAAATGATCTGTTTCATACTCAGYGCTGCCTCATTACCTGCCTTCTCATATTTATGATAAACACCTCAAACAGGTGTCCTTCAGACTTGGACTTGTGAGACAGCAGTCACATCTGCGGTTCCACTGATTTGCGCGCTGTCAGACTTATGTAAAAACAGAGGAAATAGTGCAAAAACAGGATGCTTCACACACCCCTGCCTTTGCAAAACAAACCGAGCCACATGGGCGATAGGCGATAGCTCTTGATGAGCCTATTCAAATGACACGTTGATGCATTTTGCAATGGAAATGAGGCGCATCTGTGTGTGATGACACCTGTGGCTTGGAAGTAAATCGACGCCGGTTTTTGCACAAATCGCTGGTAGCAGCTTTACATCTCCCACTTAGGCGTCGTGGGTATCTTTGTWTGTGGCTGGTTAGACAAAGCGTCTAAGCTTTCAGTCCAAACCGCACAGTCAGAATGAGACGCACACGTGGTGGGAGCACTGGGACAGGAAAACAAACCGCATAAACAACCACCTCACACTTGCAGAGAAAAGGTATCCTCTGCTTCGGCAAACAGGCCCCATCAATTTTACATGTAGCCTAGTTACCCAACAGCACCCCCCCTCCACTCCTTTTTTCTTCCTCTCCTCTTATCTTTCTCTCCATCCTTCTATCTTCTAGGTCCCAGTGGGGAAGCATAGGGAGACGGGAAGCTATAAATAGTTTCAGCTACCCTCGGGCAGAGAGTCAGTCATCTCAAACTAATGCAGCTACTTCTCGTCAAAAACATGCCTCTCACAATCAGCCCCGCGAACGGGGAGGAGTGCGAGCAAAACCGACGGTGAAGATCTCCAACCACTAAACACTGAAGTGAGCACAGAGACGGGCCGACTCGACCCGTTCTTGGCACGGACACCGAACGGTATAATTGAAAGGAGTTTTTGTTATGCGGGAGCGATGAGAATGAGTCGTCTGTCTGCGGCAATGTGGCGTTCACAAAGAAGGGACGAGGACAGAGAAAGACAGGAAGGATGCTCCAGCCTCATTACATTCAGAGCACTTCCTTTCTGGCTGCTTCGTCCAGGGTGACTCCAGTGAACAAGGTGAACCAGACAGGAACAATACGATTAATCAAACACGCCTCTCCTTGAAGAGCGTTTTCCTCTGGGTCGCAAATTTGCTTCCTGAGGGCACCGGCTGACGTCACTGCGACTGATAAAAGAGAATGGGTGACCCCTGTGTGAGCGCCTACCAGTTTGTGTCCCATGAACATTTGGAAACAACCATCTGACCCCCATTTCATGTTGGTGGAAGAGGAAGTGCACAGTGGTAATGCAATTCAGCCAAGAGCTTATTTTTGGTAATAACCTACGTTTGACACCAAATCAAAAGTTCCCTAGAACAGTGKTTCCCAAACTTTTTATCTTCTGACCCACAAAATATCCATGGCAAAAACTTATGACCCCAAATATTACTGGTCTGAGTACACAAACTTCATTAATAACCCTAAACACAGGCTTTTTGACAATCTAAACAGCTTACACATAAATATAAATACTTGTTTATGCTTTTTTGTGTTTTTGTAATAATTATAGGGAAAATGTTACATCAGCAATTATTTTATTACCC
>NW_013952640.1:568824-573514 GCF_001266775.1 Austrofundulus limnaeus | reverse complement strand
AAATGTAATTAATTCCGAAAATCTTTTCAGGACCACCTTGATGTTTYGGGACCCCACTTTGGGTCCCGACCCCAACTTTGGGAAACACTGCCCTAGAACATGCTAAAAGTCTTGAGGTGGGTTAAATGAAACTGCAGAGACCATAAAAACCAGTAAGTAATTCAGTAAAACCAGCATGCACGGAAGCAGACTCTCCCCGTGCTAAATCTACAGTTCAGATTTATGAATCTAATATGACCGTGGCAGTTCAGTAGTGGGTTTGCATAAAATTTATTAACGCATTCATAATTTAGGCTGGGAGAGTGCAGAACTCCCATTCAAAAAGTCATAAATTTATGAGCTGAAGCGCGATTAGGAGAAAAAAAAGTGCCAAAAATCAAACATTTTGTTCATATAAAGCAAATGTTCAAAATGAAATACGACTCGAACAAACCTAATTAATAAAACACAGCAACGAAAAGCACATCTTGACTATTTTATTCCAAATTTATTCACATTTTTGTTAGCCGCCAAGAAATATGAGTAAAATGCTTTGGGACTTGCACGCATGTCTTGTTTCCAAAACGTTTTCTGCTCAGAAGATGAAAAATKAACACAAAATGTGTTCAAATGTAACACTTTGAAGCTTTTATTTAGCTATAAATTCATAGATGCTGGCTTTGAATAATAAACGCTGTTGGGCTGGTTTCACCTTTATTTCATGTGTTAGAGTATTAGGGCAAATTAAAAAAAAAAAGAAAATGAAGAAGGATATTCTTTTGTTATCATTGTTTCTGAGTTTTGAGAGTAAAGTCGTAATGTTGAAAAAGAGTTTAACATTTAGTGTCTGAAAGCTAAACTCTGTAAAGCAAACTSCATTGTGCTCCCAAAACCAGCTGTATTGTCTGTTGCATTTATTATTATTGCAGCAGAACTTCCTTCAGTCMTTCACAATAAGAGTCTCCAACCTATTCATTGAGTATTGACGATAAAAAATAACTTGCATTTTTTTGTACTGTTAAAACTACATTTTGAACTTTTTTTAATTAAAACTTATTTTGATGTATAAAGTCACCACAGAACATRTGGCTTGGGCCCGAGATGGTTTGGTTTTTGATTCTCCTTTCATTCTCAAAAATACCAACTTTATTTTTGCCATTTACAAATTATTCTGAGAGTAATATTACATTTGTTTCCCCTCAATATTTTTTAAACAACAAAGGAAAAGCTTCTGCACTACAGCACTGTGGTAATATCACCTTTAATTTGAAACATTCCTGGCTTTTATAGAGGTTTTTTATATTAGAATAATTCATAGTAAAATGATACAATTCTACTTAATTATTCTTATTTTATTTCAAAGACTTCTCTGAAACTTTGTTTCTATTCTCAATCAAATAACTAATGTGTTGTTAAACTGCTTTAAGTGCTGCCTGATTTATCAATAATTAATCACTACAGCAGTATCACTGTGTRAAACATCATTACTAACAATTAATACAGTTACAATTAATCAGGAGTTATTCATATTGTCAATAATAWACATTTGGACAATCTGAGGGATTATTACAGCCACTGCATGTCCACACAAAATGTGACTATTGTGATGACAGAAAATAAATTAATGAGTAAAATGCAGATTRTCTGGCTTTTCTCTAAACTTTTTCAAACTTAATTTCTTGCACAAAAGTTGAAAACTATATTTAACATGTCCTGATGCATCTCAGTAATCCAGGTAAAAAAATCAAAAGGAAAAAAATTGTATAGGTCGTCTGGACGGGTTCTTCTTTAATGAAACGTTTCGTCTCTCCTCCAAGAGGCTTCTTCAGTTTGAGAGTTTCAGGCAAAATTCAGGCTTTTAAGCCCTGCCTCCATGTGACTGATACTCACATCACATGGCTATTGTTGACACCTAATTAACACCTATTGTTAACAGGGTGTGGAGTGATACTGGCAATAGCAGCACTGTATGAGGGGGACAACTGAAAACGGAGGCCTCCACCTCTGTTTAATGAYGGACGGTCTTTCTTCACAAAAATGGCTTCTTTTTTTATATTTAACATGTTTCTTCTGACAACTGAATAAAGAATAACTTCTGTATTCATTAGTATTTTGTCCAAGGTTTTTTTCAACCACATCAAAAAAAAGGCTAATATTTGAACACAGATGATTATTAATGAGCGTCCACGATTGGGCCGCAAACGGTTGCCAGGAGACCTGTGATGCAACTGTAAAAAATAAAATAAAATACTCGTTTCGCCTTAAAACAACAAACACCCACAACRTCCCAGCTGGACTCAGCTGCGCTGCAGCCACTGTGCAGGAAGAATAACCAGTTCATATCTGCAAGGTTTCGTCTCTTTCAGTTGAAGTGTCCCCGGCCAGACACCCCCAGGCTTTGTGCACACGTCTGGGTCCAGCATCGTGTCAGAAAGTACGGGGATGGGGTTCCCTCAGGAAGCTGTGTAAACCGTAAYTGTTGGTGACGGCTCGCTGGCAGAACACAGTGTATCCCGTTTCTGTCTGGGACCAGACACAAAACGAGAAGAAAAAATAAAAAAAACATTTAAAAAAACACGGGAACAAAAGATGCATCGTGTTCATTAGGTCATGCTCACTCTCTGTTGTCTTTGAACACCAATTAAGAACAAGGCCTCCTCTAATGACTCCAGGGCACCACCTAGGTTAAACGCCATGATTAGGTGCAGGGTTCCTGTCGCCCAGTCATTCAGGTGCGGAGCGCCGTTTGGACAAAGTGGAGCTTGTGCACATCGGGGGGCTGTTGCACAAGAGACCCCCTGTGTTTGTCCTCTGATGAGCTGTTGGCCAAGTTGGTGGCACATGGGAGGACAGAAGTGACGAACCGTCTGGCTGTCTGTGAGCTCCACCGGGCTCAGCGAGGCAGAGGGAGGGTGCGGCACTGTGGGAGCACGCCGCCGACGAGCACTTTGTAATCCRTCTCTTCTTTTTCGGAATTTGCCTTTTTTTTAAAAAAAAAACAGAATAGAAACGACACGTCGGGACAAGCGGACAGCAGACCAACGTGACAGTGAGGCTAAACATGGCCCACGATGAGGCATGTGTGTGTGTGTGTGTGTGTGTGCACGGAAAAGAGGCAACATTTGTGTCACGCATGCTCCGTTTTTAGCTGCACGGCAACAAATCGCTCAATCGTGAAGAGGAGAATCAGCACGGGAGACCAAAAATAATGATTGTTTGCTCGCCACGTGTGCACGTGCGCATATCTGGTGTGTGCGATGCTAAAAATAGAGTCAGGGATAAGCCGGGCCCTCTTTATTGCAGTGAAAGCTTTTAACCCGTTCACCCCCGGATTTAAGGCAGCGTGATGTGTGATTGCATGCATTTGGAGATGAGGATGAAAAGAGATAAATGGAAAAAAAAAAGCTCAAGTGGAAAGTAAATTGAAAAATTTATATAAATTATTTTTAGTCATAAACATCTTAAAATGAAAGTTCAAGTTTTCCTTGATGGAATGCAGGTCACCCGCTTTTCATGCCAATCTTTCAAAATAGAATTTTATGTAGAGAAATAACAAATATAGTGGTTTACATTAAAACTTGAAAATTACATTATCATCCTCAAATGAGCTGGTAATAACCCTCAGCTACAACCACACAAAGTTTTAACCTAATATCTAAAAAACTGACTTAGGTAGGGCCATTTTTGTGTTTGCTAAGTTTGCTTAGCTGTGGCGGCCATCTTGAAAAGAGCTGGCTCCAAACTCTAAACAGTTGCAGATGTGCATCTAATCACTTATTTCTGAGAGTTTCATTAAAATCTATTTACAGGTTCATGGGATACTTTGCTAACAGACAGATAAGTAAACACATACAGGCAATGAAATAATCATTTTCACCTTCTAGTGATAACTAGTCTTATATTCACATTTCAGGTGTAAAAAGGTTTCACTTCCTTGTATTCCTTTTTAAATCTCTCCACCACTACCTAATAGTATCTCGCAGGTGTAATAAAAAACAAATCCATAACTCAGACTTATAGCCACCTGGAGATGTGTGTGCATACTGTATTGCCGTGTTTGTCAAATACGTGGGCGAGATCCAAAAATGGCTCAAAAACTCAGCATCAAATTATCTTGAAGAGATTAGCGCACGAAGCAGCTGGCTGTCGAAAAACAACAATCTAATAGCTTTCAAACAAAAAAAATGAAAAGTAATAAATCTCTCTGTCCCTGCCACGTACGATAAGACACGACGTTAAGACCGCCAGCTGTTGCGTGATGGCTCAGGAGTTTATTACAGCCTGCCTTAATAAACCTACAAAATTAACTTTTTGTCACGACACCAATTACCTCCGAAGTATTAAACCCACACACAGAAACTACGGTGTTTTATTAGGTACTTCTTCTGTGGTAAGAGCTTTGATAAACCTGTGAGGTACAACTTAAAGGAGTGCACATCGCCCACTGATTTCATGCCCAAGTTTTAAACTATCATCATGAGGTTGAAAGATAACGTTTTAAGCCACGTTTTAAACTGAAGGCCCGCAGGCCAAATCTGGTCCTCATTAACATTTTATCTAGCCCCAAAGATGTTTTAAATGTAAAACATTTTATTTTACTAAGCGCAGTCTTCTCATGACCAGGGTTCCTACAGTTTAAAGTAAGTAAAATTTAAGACTTTTAAAGACTTCTTAATGCCAAGTGAAATTAAATTTGAGATCATTTTCATTA
>NW_013952640.1:566690-568625 GCF_001266775.1 Austrofundulus limnaeus | reverse complement strand
ATCTATATCTAACTGCTTTTTCATCAAATATAGCAAAAACTTTCTTAGCGGTCACTTTAACGACCCAACATTTAGAGTTTTAGGACCCACAGTGGTGTCTTAACCCCAGTTTGCTGTAGATGAAACTTTGAAGTGCCTGTGACGTCACAATTTTTAAGAAAAGTTCATGCTTTTTTTGGAAGGACAACATTAATAACAGATTAAAAATTTAATTTCACGTTGCTCAGATGGACGTGTTGAGACATTTGCATGTGAAATAACAGGAAGTGATGTCAAAGGGGAATGTCTGCATGTGAATATTTAAAAACATGTTACCAATTACTTTAATATTTGAGATGAATTACAATCATCCTATTTACAAAGTTTTAACATTTTTAAGACTTCTGAAAGATTGATTTAAGACATTTTAAGGGTAATTAAGGCCTTATTTTTGCATTGATGAATTCAATGCGTTTTAAGACTTTTTAAGGATCTGCAGGAACCCTGATGACAGCTGGTCAACTTTAAAGACAAGAAAAAAAAGTTGAATTTTTTTCAGTAATCTTTGAGTTTGGCGTTGAAAGTACGATGGTGACGAGTGCAAACGGCTAATGGCATAGCTAACAGCTAAACAAGCCACAAAGGACAAAAAAAACATACAGAGCAAAGTCACGAAAGATTCAAACTTTAAAACACACAAAAAAAGGGAGGCAAAAGAAAAATTATATAAACAAAAAATGCTGCAATCACAATAAAATAGACGGGTAAAAACATTAAACCAACAGGGGTGTAAATCACTAGCTTTATCACGATACTATATTACATCAATGTTTAGATGACGATTCGATATTTCTCAATAACACAAAGTCTGTCACGATATGATTTCAATTCAATTCACGTCTGCAATCGATATAAGGTGATGTCACATGCCCACCTAACACAATAACTGTGTTAGATGGGCATGTGATATTATTTCACATTGAGCACATGATGACGATATAAATAGATATTTTCATTTTGCCTCAATTTAACAGAATCATGAACCATTCAAATCAATTTATTGATATAGATCGATGTATCGTTACACCCCTACAACAACACAAATATGACGGAAAAATGTTGCAAATACCAAAAACTACTTCAAGTACGTAAAACGCTGCAAATTCACTGCACAAAACAGAAGTGCTCCAGACCACTACTCAACCACCAAGTCCTTTGGGACCAGAATCCCTAGACATTAAGGACGGAAAATAAATCCTTTTCTTTCTTTCCTCCAACTTTCTTCTGCATTCTGTTGTCTTTACAAGGGATCTAGTCTCAGACAGTGTGTTGTGATGGCTCTCAGCTGCTACCACAACAAATCTTAGCTCAGTACTTGTAAAACTAGATGAGCTATAGCCATTTATTGTGCAGGCTAAAGTATTATCAATGGAAAATATGTCTGATAGAATGTTGATCATTTCACTGAACTCCGATCCAGAACCGCAAGGCATTCTGGGGGATGTAGGCAGAGGAAAAGCTTTTGCCGATCGACCTCAAGTACACCTCGCTGTAGCAAAACAGTAAGGGGCGAGGTCGTGCCCGAGGCCCGAGCCATACCATATATGGAAGTAGCTCCATTACACTCCGGAAATACTGTATAGTGGGCGCTGTTTTCTATACTAGCAGCGGATTATACTTTTTTATTTTTTATTTGTCTTTATAGATTGTTGTTGTGTCTGCCGAGTGGTGAATAAATCCACATGCCCACCAGTCCACCGGGAGTTAATTCTGTTTTTTTTCAACTTCCACATAACACCAGCACTTTTCTTTATTTACTTAGCTCTGGCTAACAGCAACCGTTAGCGGTACTTCCGGTATTAGCAACTCGGTATTTCAAAATAAGAGTCCGTTTTTGTTCGGTATTTTCAACCTAGGAACTCAGAGAAAACACAACAACCCACCCGAACATAAAAC
>NW_013952640.1:564053-566476 GCF_001266775.1 Austrofundulus limnaeus | reverse complement strand
ATCTTGACTGAAACCTTGGGCGTGCTGGAATCTTTTGCAAGTTATTTTTGTTCTGTTTAACCATGACTGTTCCCGTACTGAATCTAACTTTATTTGGAACATAAAGACATCTATAAAACATATAAAACCTTATAAAAACCTTTTCAGTTTTAATACAGTCAGACCCTGGTCCATTAAAATCTATGAAGCAATAAATTTTCAACCAAAGTATCGGTTATTCCTCATTTTCAACACATTATCTGAATATTGTTTAACAAAACCTTGAAAAATGAAAATAAATGGATTGCATTATTTTTTCTAAAGAAATATTTATTAGAAAAATCGTGAACCGTGTTGAAAGCAAATCTGAAAAGTAAATTTAATGTTAATATAAATATAGTTTTCATTTCATTCTCCAAAAATGGGGAAATTGTCCATTGTTTCATTTTTTTAAACGTTTAACACTGTAGGTCAGACCATTTCATATGAAACAAAAACATTTCAATAACAAGAGGCTCCCTGTAAATAAACGAACACTAGCTAACTACTTTTTTATTTTTTGACTGTATTCTGGTGCTTATAACTCATTGCTCTCAGGAAGTGGTGAAGATCTTTCCAAAAAGATTGTACTTTTTTTGCACTAATTAGTAATAGCAAACCAAATGGAGACTCCATTTTGTATACAACGTTTAATCCACTTTATTTTTATCATCCCGCCACTCATAACATCAAAATGACCTGTATAACTAGCTAACCATTAGCACAACAAACGTTAGCTAACTAGTTTTATATTTCTTTACCAGCTGTCAGCTGATCACTGATGATTAAAACTGTTTTCTGGAGCTTCTGGTGCTTTTAACACATGAAGCCTTTCTCCAACAGGTCTGTGAGAGGAGGAACTTGAAGTCGCTGTTGAGTTGCGATGACACCAGAGTTAAACTTTCGTTTTGACAAAAATAAAAAGATTGACTGTTCTTCTATTTCTGGAGTATAAAATAAAAATAGGACCRACACCTGTTTTCAATATTAGTTTTTCAAAAATAAAAAAAAATGACGAAAAAGTACATCTGCTATGTTAAAACATTTGTAAGTGATCATGGATATAGCGCCCCCTTCATTTCCGGAGTGTAATGAAGCTACTTCCATATATGGTATGGCTCGGGCCTCGGGCACGACCCCGCCCCTTGTGTTTTGCTGCAGCGAGGGCTTACTCCTCGACCTCTCACAGCCCAGCTAATCAAGGTTTCACCACCGTGACTGCTTCAAAATAAAAAAAGAACGGTATGGAAGAAAAAAAGAGTGCAACAGCTCGAGAGGAAATTGTGGATAAAAAAGGAAAGGTCACGTCACCAGTTTTTTCTTGTGGTCCTTATTTCAAATAAGTAAAACAAAAAACTAACCAATAATTATCGATAAACTGATATGAAATCCTTGTATCCTGATACACTTTTCAATCATATCGTCCAGCTCTAAGTTAAAGTTGATTAGCTGTGTCTGCTATCTTTACTTGAGTCAGCTCCAAAAGTTAATTAGTTGTAGATGTGTGGGCGATAATATAGTATAGCTTGATATATACACACGTGTTAATTTTAAGAAAATAAAAGCTTGTGTTGTAACTAAGCCACTGGGCCTGCTTTGCGTCCCGGGGCTCAACTCTTCCTCACCAGCAAGGGGAAAACCCTCCACTGGGATTTAGCCGCGCATGTGTCATCACTTTGTTGGTAATAAGTTTTACGTCAGCAGCAGTCCCTCGGTAGTTTTGACCCAAACTCCCAGCTGAACGGATTATACCCAGTTACACACTCACACATCTAAAAGCAGGTGCTTGGAATGAATAATTATCTTCATATTTACAAAACTAAAGTATGTTTTTGAACACTTAGCAATCCATTTCATCATTTGTTTACACTTTATAAGTGTTCGGATTACGATAAATAGGGGGTAGTTTTGAGCAAGTAAATAAAGGTTAAAATTAAGTTTTTATCGTTGTGTTTTGATGAATGGGGTTTGTTTTGTAATTATTCTACGTATTTAGGTTTTTTACTCACTTCTTGATGTTCTTTCTAAATATTTTTTTGGCTTTATTTATTCAAATTTGATGTTGTTTGCCTCCCCAAAATACCCTTTTCAAGTTTCACGACCACGTTTTGTTTGAATCAGTAAAAAAATGTCCTTGTTACTTTTGCTCTTTTGTGTGATCTTCGTCTAAAGTCTTCTTTGGTCTTGTCAAGTTTGGATTAGCTTATGTAGGGCTGTGCATGTGTTGTCTGATACAATGTGAGACAAGTCAACMGTTATTCATGACATAATTCAGTACAGTTTTTATACTAAACACTGATTACATTCAGTATAATAGAACAAAGTAAAAGAATGGCAGAGCGGTTAGGGGAGTCGTCCTGGAACCAGAAGGTCACTGGTTCGATCCCCCGTCCAGCCGTCTCAGT
>NW_013952640.1:559623-562038 GCF_001266775.1 Austrofundulus limnaeus | reverse complement strand
CCTGACAACGGAGCTCAAAAGTGTGGGATCATTTTAAGAAAATGAAAGAGAAACCTGTGTAATATCTGCAAGGAAAAACTTGCCTTCCACAGCGGGTATTTTTTAGTTAGCATATAGCTAAAATCTAACGAAGGTTATATAATAGCAGCTGCATTCTGGCGTGATAAGCTGTATGTTTTATATTCAATTAACATATGATCCGATTAGTCGACTAATCAAAAAAATAATCGGTGATTAATCGATTATAAAAATAATCGTTTGTGGCAGCCCTAGTATGGTAGCAGAACAGAAAGATCATGGCAGGCATGAAAAATAAAAAAATGACCAAAATGTAAAAGTAAAGCAACCTTTTACTGAAAACAATCCAAAGAAAGTAAAACGTAGACTCTGTCAAGCCGAGATGTCATTCCATGACAGCACAACAGCAATGTATGAACATCTAAACCGTTAACAAGCTGGAGCTGTAATTATGTCGACTCCAGAGTTTCAGAAAGCTAGCTTGTTCATCATGTTGATGCCTCCAAGATCTTATATTCAGTGACTGATCACTTCATGCTGAAACCACCTGTCTATAGTTTAGTATCAGAAAACAGTGAAGTTAATGTTAGCTAAARCATTAAGTGCCATCATATTAAGTCACTGACCTATTGTAATAAACTGTCCTGTCTTCTCTCATTTTTTTATTATTATTTTTGGATGGCATTGAAGTCTGAACTTTTGATCAAACAGGATGGGCTTTTTTGGTTTTTTTTTACTTTGACGCCCTTAAATGTCACTTTAATCAAAGTTATTCTTTAGTTTCTTTTGGATTTACAAAGCTACGTCTGCACCCTGCAGGGCAGGTTAACAGCACCTCATGCTGGGGAGAGGCTGGTATTTTGAGTTATTTGTGCTTTAGTTCTTTGTTTAAAAGACTACTTACACTTTAATTAGCTTAATTTCATTCCATTTTTTCTATGATTACATGTATTAATGTGAAAATTGAATCTGACTAAGCCATTAGGCTTAAGTTTCATGGATCATTCTTTAAATTTGTTATGGGACCTCATTATGTTAAGGTAGAGAGAGTGCATAGCAGGGTGACATCCTCAGGTGTGAGCAGGTTAGATGGAGGTGTACCCACAGGAAACATAGATGGTGTGACAAAAATAATTGTTGACTAATTGACTAATAAAAAATAATAAATCGRCAGATTAGTCAACTATCAAAATAGACATGAGTTGCAGCCATATTTTTAACTCATAAATTCATGTATTTAGTCCTGGAAGGTTTGACATTTTCTTGCGCATTTAAGAATCTAACATAAAAGGTTCTTTCATTTAATTTGAAACTAATGTGAATCAATCTGAGATTTTTTTCAGTGAACTGCTCAAAACACCATCAAACATAAACCTCCATCTTATATAGTCTAATAAGGAGTAAATAATGTGGCACGGTGTGTTTACAGACATGACTGGTCCCTGAGGAGGAATGAGAAGCAGTTAGGTTTGAGCCCTGGGTCAAAGTTAACTCAGATGATTTAATGTGCTTTAGCTATTTGAACACTTTAGCATCTTAAATGATAGATTTCATAATTTTCTCAGTTCAGTTCAACTGATTGAGAAAGCTGATGGAGCATTTTGTTTTGAATTGGTCAGAAGCGCAGTCGATTTGAGGTCTATCAGCTAAACCTAATAAAAAAACTTGAGCAATAAATCTCATCGGCCACAAAGGTTATAATGTTGTCCTTTTATTTTGCTGGAAATGTTTCTAAAAAGGGTGCATTTGATGATTAAAGGACTTTTTTCTGTGTGCTGTCGCTTTCTACAAGGCAAAATTTATCTCTGCTGTAAAAACCTTTGACCTGTCTTAGTTTCACATGTGTGGATTCATGTCAACCCATTGACCAGGAAACTATCCTGAAAATACGCAGCCACAAACTTTACCATCGTCGAGGTTAAGCAGTAAAAATAACAATTTAATCTGAAGTGTCAGTCCAAACAACCCTCTGACCCTCCTCATTAGTGTTTATTTGATATTCCTTGCTGATTTATTGCTTTTCCATGCTGTATCAACCTAGAAACTGCCACTTGTAGCCTAGATACGGCAGAGCCTTTCGAGGAAAAAGAGCGAAGTGTCAAGTTCACCAGTTTGGATGCCATAAAAGGCACTGACGCCCACACAAGCCGGGCAACAAAAAGCCATAAAAATCCAATCTGAACTCACTTTATGTCCTGCAGTAGACGTGTTTGATAGCATTCGTGGAATGTGTTAATTTTTAATCTTTCCCACAATTAATTTTAAAGTTCTACCCTTCCCATTCACAAATACAGTACATGGCAGTCAGTTAACTACTACTCACGGGCCTCAAGCTGTGTGTGTGTGTGTGTGTGTGTGTGTGTGTGTGTGTGTGTGTGTGTGTGTGTGTGTGTGTGT
>NW_013952640.1:557802-558383 GCF_001266775.1 Austrofundulus limnaeus | reverse complement strand
TTTTTAAATCATCCTACAGGCTCTGACATGTTAGATAAATTTGAAAGTGAGGTTTTGAAGAAAAATCTGTTAGACTTGAAAAAAATCTGTGTCCGTATACCTGCAAAATTACCTAAAACCCTTATAACTTGCGGACAATCCGTACAAGTTGACATGTGTATGATAGAGCTTAGTGAACCTCTGCCCATTTTAATCTCTAATGGTGCGTTCACACCGAACGCGATTTCAGCTTCAAAATCGCAGCCAACGCTGAAGTTTGAAGCTTGTGCACTTTGAGGTCAGACGCAGGTCAGCTGCGCTGCACGGCAGAGCCGCCCCGCCCCTCCCTCCTCTGTCAGGCTCTGTTTAATGTCGGACGAGGAAGTGGCTTTGCTTTATTTGCAGAGAGCCAGAGCATGTCACGTTCATCAGATAATTAATTCATAATTAATTCACCAGATAATTCAGAGTAGAGGCTCACAGCTCGCTTTCAGGACTATTTTTGTCCTGAGTCCAGTCTGATGAGTCTCTGTCACACATCGGTGAGGATATCTCTGTCAGGACACGACTGCAGCACTCATTTCAGCTAAAGAGCTCCTCTC
>NW_013952640.1:552428-556882 GCF_001266775.1 Austrofundulus limnaeus | reverse complement strand
AAGTACAGATACATGAAAAATGTACTTAAGTACAGCAAGAAAGTACTTGTACTTAGTTACATCCCACCACTGGAGTCAACACGACTGAATATAGTAGTCACAGTTATTGTGCCAAAAAAAAAAGACTTTACACCTACTGAGTAAACTTTGGTGTGGTAGTAGCTGACACATACTCTGAGTGGCGGGCATCAGGCAATCCTTCAAGAAATGCTCGTTTCCTTTAGACAACTTTGTCTGTAGGCGTGTTTAAATGTAATTTGTAAATTCAGCATCCCCTGTGCTTTTATCTTCTTTTTTTTTCTTCTAAACATGTGAAAGACAGGGCTTGCAAAGCCTTCCGTCTTATCTAGATCCCGGGGAGAAATCGAGACCGCCAAGAGGAACTGAYAAGAGAGCCTTGCAAAGTGGAAGAAACCACAAAAGTGCCACAGTCAGAGCATCAGCAGGAAGGAAGGTAAAACCTTCGGAAGAACCCTGAGTTCTGACAGTTCTGAGTAGAGGATAATAAACAGCAAAAATAAACCCCTGAAATGTAAATGAATTACAAATCTYAAGGCAATCATTACCCAACAAAAGGAACAGTCCTTAAAAAGATTTTGCTGAGTTGGACATTTATGCTCTCATTTAGGCTTTTTACATTTTTTCTGCATATTTTTTTTGTTTGTGATGCTACTTCTGTATACATTGTGCTTTTTTTGCCATTCTTACATAGCATGTTTAGCTCGTTCAGATTATGAGTGATATGAATTTTAGATTTTTTTATTTTTATACTTTTCAATATATTTACAAATATTTTCTCTATTGAAATACATTTGGATCTCCTCAAACTCTTCATTTCTAGCTTTTAGCTAATGTTTTCCTTCTTTTAGTTTTAGTGTTTTATTATTTTAGCTTTATTCTAGCATTTTGCTACTTTTAGCCTGTAGTTATACTTTAGATACTATAAGCTAGACTTGTGCTGCTTTTAGCTAAGCTTTTTGTACTTTTTTCTAGCTTTAATTGTCCCCCGTCACTGAGGCGGGGGACTTAGAAATGCTCTCTGTTATGTTCATTACAATTTCAGACAGCTGTAACTTCCACAAAGAAAGACTAAAATACACCAAACTTGGTATGAGTCATCCATGTTGTATGCCTGACCATACCATGTGGTCATATGACATCATCAAAGCCCCACACCCTGACAACAGGAAGTGACCTTTTTTTGGCTTGGAAAGCTCCATCTCTGACCCTCTTGACCTAATCAGCAACACATTATGTCAGAACACATAATAAGTTGATCTCACTTGTTTTCAAGCACAAAGAGGCTGTGTCTCAATTCACTGGCTGGGTCCTYATGAGCACGTAGCTCAGCTGGGCCACGTGGGCCACGTCCTCCCTGGGCCAGGTAGGCCACTCAGAACTGCAGTGAAATGAGACGGTCTACCCTTTGAGTTGAGTTTCCTTCATGAAGCTTTTAGTCTTTTGCTACTTTCTAGTTCGGCTGTTGCTAGTTCTAACTATCAATCAATCAAACTTTATTTATAAAGCGCTATAACATCAGCCACTGCTGAAACAAAGTGCTGAACACATAAAATAAAAACTGAATACAAAAACACAATAAAATCACACAGTTAAATAAGTAAAATCAGYACCAATACAGTAAAAGTTGAGTAAAATCAAATCTCAATTGGGTTGAAGGCCAGTGAGAAAAAATAAGTTTTTAAACAAGTCTTAAAAATGGACAGTGAAGGGGCCTGTCGGACATGTAAGGGCAAGACTTTCCACAGTTTAGGGGCAGTAACAGAGAAGGCCCTATCTCCTCTGAGCTTCCGTTTAGAACTGGGAACGACCAGGAGCAGCTGGTCAGCAGACCTGAGTGACCGAGGAGGGGTGTAACGGTGAAGGAGCTCTGTTAAATAAGATGGGGCGAGGTTGTTTAAAGCCTTAAAAACAAACAGAAGGATTTTAAAATGGACTCTAAAACAGACAGGCAGCCAGTGGAGGGAAGCCAGGACCGGGGTGATGTGCTCTCTTCTACGTGTTCCTGTTAAAAGATGGGCAGTAGCATTTTGCACCAGCTGCAGACGTGCGARGGATGACTGGTTTACTCCAAAATAAAGTGAGTTACARTWATCCAGTCGAGATGAAATAAAAGCATGGACCACTGTTTCAAACTGTTGCCTTGAAAGAATAGATTTTATCTTTGCTATTTTTCTCAGGTGATWAAAACTAGACTTAACTGTAGCCCTTATTTGACAGTCAAGTTTAAAATCACTGTCCACCTTAAAAYCAAGGTTTGTAGCTGTGGGCTTGACATACATATCCAAGGGGTCTAAATCCACTGGAGGACTCRGGCATGCTCCACTAGGTTCAAAAACAAGTATCTCAGTCTTTTTCTCATTGAAATGCAAGAAATTTAGGGCCATCCAGGCTTTAAAATCATCGAGACATGCTAAAAGAGATTTAATGGACCAAGCCTCAACTCGCCTTAGAGCTACATAGATTTGGCAGTCGTCAGCGTAGCAATGGAAGGAGATGCCGTGTTTTCTAAAAATTGAAACCAAAGGCAGGATGTACAAAGAAAAAAGCAAAGGCCCCAAAATTGAACCCTGGGGAACCCCACATGACAGAGGAGCAGAAAAGGATTCAAATCCTGCAATTTTTACTGAAAATGTTCTGTTTGCCAGATAGGACCTTAACCACCCCAGGGCAGTGGTGTTTTACTACTTTTAGCTGGTAGTTGGTTTATTGATACTTTTAGTTTGAACTGGCCTTCTGCTGCTTTTAGCTAGTCTTTGGCTAAATAAAATTTGTAGATGCTCCTGGCAACATGTGGTAAGCTTTTTGCTGATTTTAGCCAAAGTTTTGGTGCTTTTAGCTAACAGTTTGCTTTATTACGCTAACATATTTCTACTTTTAACTCTTAACCGGCCTATTGATAATTGTAGCTTTTAACTACCCTTTTGCTACTTTTAGCTTCTAGCTATACGTTTTTTTCTTGTCTTTTGCATGTTTTAGTTATTAGCTAGTGTTTCTCTACTTTTAATTTAGATTTATTCTAGCTACTTCTAGCTAGCATTACGCTACTTTTCATTTAACAATCTTTATTCAGTTTGCATTCCCTCTGCATTTTTACAGAAAATGCTATTTCTTTAGTTTATTCCTAATTTCAGCTATCAAGGTTTTCCTTGAGCAATTTTGAGGGTAAATAAGCCAATGATAGGTAAAAACAATGATTCAAACAAGTGAATGTTATTCTTGAATTGCTACGAAATCATCATTATTTAATCATTCAAGACATTTAGAGAAAGGTCAGTACATTAAAGCCATAAAACAATAACTCCACACCATGAAAATATTTCTATACATTTTAAAGAGCTTTTTAAGAACACTTCAAAACAACACTGTAATTCTGACTTGTTTTCAACAGAGGACATGTGGAGAATAATGAAACAAAAAAATGTAACGACTAGCCTGGAATGCTGAGCATCTTAAGGAGTGTTTGAAAGAGGAATAAGACAAAGAAAACAATTCAAATGCTTTGAAATTTAAATCCTCATCATCAGGACTTCTGTCAGGTGTTTTAATGAGGAACTGCAACAATACAGATATTTAAAAGCTTGTGTTTTTGGGACATGTTGCACATTTCATTCATACTATATGTATAATAGTATATTAAAACAAAAATGACCAAATACAACATGCTTGCACTGAGTTTACATAAAAACTCATTTTTAATTGCATTTTTTTAATGTTCCAACTTTCTGTTTAGAGTTTAGCTTCATATTTATCCTAAAATAAATAAACACCACACATCAGTGATAACTTTTCGAGCACTTACAATGTTAATGTTTTAAGTTTATGTTCAAAAACTCAAAAAAGGAAGAATCAAAAGCCAAGTGCTTCTTCAGTCTGTGTTGCTAATGACCCTGCTACTACTGCATCAGAATTTCTCTCWGTGTCTGCATAATTAGGGATGTTGTAGCTGTTTTTGTCACATTTACAATAAGTTGGCTGTGGCAGCCATCTTGAATAAGGTTGACTCTAAAGGTTAACCAGTTAAAATGTCAATCCAATGATTTCTGAAATTTTCATTGACGTTCGACAAGTGGTTCATGAAATATTTGGATATCAGCCACACAAACAAGGACAGACAACTCCAACTTTTCTTTTCTTTTTTTTAAGCTACCACTATAATATAAAGGTCTTCTTCTAACCATCTTTTTTTGTTCAAATGGTAACCCCACAAAGCCTTTTACACTTTTCTGAGAATAGATTTGCAGTGGGGGATATTAAATCTAAAAATCCCACCGCTTTTCTAGCAAAGAAAATAAGTCTTGGATAAAAATAAAAATCTGTGCGTTGTAGTAAGCTCATTTACAGATTATAAATATGGCACAAGAGTAGACACGCACCCCATTGTCCACCAGAGCTGCTGCAAGTGGAGAGAGGAACACACACACACACACACACAC
>NW_013952640.1:549994-552360 GCF_001266775.1 Austrofundulus limnaeus | reverse complement strand
ACACACACACACACACACACACACACACACACACACACACACACACACACATGGCTTTAGATGAGTGACAGGACATAACCGCAATAGCAAGATCAGAAATAAGTTGGCAGATTTAAGTCACACAGCTAAAACAAGAAGAGAGAAAAAGCATAAATCTGTAACTGTTTACTGGTTGTCCTGTTAAACTAAAGCACAGCTAAAATAATGAATGACTGCAGAAATGTTTTGAAGAAGCTCAAACCTGTTGAACTGCAAAAGTCAAAACTAGGAAAAACAGAAGATAAAACAAGCAGAAAACAAGGTCAACTGAGCACAATAATAAAAGGCTTATAAACTGAACAGTAGCTAAAAGTCTAAACCAGAAAAACTGTAGCTAAAAAGGTTTTAAAATGTCCCCTACTGTTTAAAGCAAACATAACTAAAAGCAAAAATTAGAAAATTCAAATGTAATAAAAGCTGAAAGTTAAAAAAAAACACATAGCTAAAATCTAAAATTGCAAAACTGTAGGTAGTCCAGCGTATATTAGCTAAAAGCTAGAATTGCCAAGTCACAAAATGTCAGAATTAATCAATAACCAAAAGCTAAAATTACCCAAATCATAGCTAAAATCTAAAATAAACAAAACTGTAGCTAAAACATAAAACTATAAAAACAGCAGCTAAAAGCTAATATTTGTAAAATTGCATATAAATGTAATCAGAAAAGTAGCTGAAGGCTAACTTGAAGAAGACTAACAAAAAATCATTTATCAGCAAAATAGTAGACAATATAACCTAAACTATAGCTAAAAGTCAAATCTAGTAAAATAGTAGCTAATAGCAAAAATTTACAAAATAGTAGCCAAATGCTATGGACAGCTGAACCATAGCCAAAATATCAAATCAGCAAACCAGTAGGTAAGGACTAAAATTAGCCAAACAGTAGCTAAAAGCTAATAGGCACATTAAAAAAAATATCTATTTTGCTGAAGCTGATTTCACAGAAAACAATAGAAGATTTTGAAGAGGTCTCAGTGTATTTCTATGGTTTAAAAATAAAGTCAGTATTTTGAAAAACACAAATAAAAAAACTACCAAAAATCAGACCACACTATTACTCATTGGGATGTTTATTTTCGTCCCGTCGCCAAGGTGGGGGACATAGAAATGCTCTCCGTCCATCGGTTTGTCTGTCCGTCCGTCCACGACAGGGGACATCAGGGACAGTTGGCGTTGAGTTCTATCTTGTGATATCTGAATAGCTAAAGTAGCATTGATGTTTTTTGATTACAAAATATGTACAGAAAAAACTCTAAAAATGAAAACGATAAAGTGAAATCTGACTCAGCAGCATTAACACAACCAATGAAATGGCTGTTTAGTTTCATGCTATTTTAAACCACAACATCCATTTCTTCTTTTATGACGCTCTTGAAAAATCACTGTCACCAAAAGCAAAAAATGAAGACGTTGGATAAACCTGACAAGTGCCTCAAGGTCAAAGAGGTTTTTTTGAACGCCTCTTCCTGTTTCTCTCTCCGTGCACAAACATCCAAAAAGTGCGTCTCTGAGCTGTCACTCAAACAAGACAAGCAACACCTCAAATTGACGCCTACACTTTTGGCATCTCTCTGAGGACCGGGATCATCTCCTCCGAGGGCTTTTCAAACAAACTGTGAGGAATAGCTGCCTCAGATGTGAATCATTCCCTCTGATTTCCGACAACAGGATCAGTTTCTGTTTTAGTCAGAGGTGAGGCAGCAAAGGTGATGGTTGGATCCTGGAGATAAAACGCAGCAGAGAGCAGCGTGGGAAATTAAAACCAGCTAAGTGTTTTATTTTGACAAGGCCTGCCTGGTTCGTCTCTACTATCGTCAGCTGCTGCCGCTCCGGGTCAGAAAACAACGGATCATATTGCTGACCTGTGTCCACAGCAGGACGATGATTCAATATCACCGTCCATCTTAATAAAACAGAATCCTATTGTCACAAAATACTGTAACATGAGGGGTTGTTTCAGAACATTTTGGGACAAAAAAAAAGAACTTTAATGCACTATTACTGAGCGACTATCTTAAAACATGCCTTTTTTGTACATTTCACTATATTCACCTGCATCTGAAATAACAACATAATTTATGTATTTATCAGTTCTACATTAAAACATATTAAAGGACACCAATTATGGGTCCTAGAAATGTTTGTGGTATGTCTGTGGGCTATCCAGACCATGTTCATTCAATTTAATGCACAAAATGATTCTCAGATAATAAAATTTCCCATTTTCTAGTTCTGCCTGCTCTGACTTCCGTTCAGAAGAGCTGTTTATGTTAATGAGCTCTGTTGGTAACGCCCTCCAAAAATCTGTTGACATTAACTCCGCCCTC
>NW_013952640.1:544236-545588 GCF_001266775.1 Austrofundulus limnaeus | reverse complement strand
TAAGTTTATTTTCTATTTAAACATAAAAACAGCATTTTAATAACAGCTAAAGGTGACATAGATACTTTATTATGGTATAGTATTTAAATGTATGACTGAGAAACACATAATATTGGCCCTTTAACTATATAATGTGTTGGAACTGAGTTGGACAGAGAAAAAAGCAAGAAAAACCTTGAACAACTTCTGGACGTGGTGCAGCTCAGAGAGCAAATCAAGGRCTGTGATATTTTTACCACCCACAGTCCCAGGTGTACAACTCAAACATGGCCGAGCCTTACAGGTACCGCAGCCACCTAGTTACAGCTAGTTAGATTGGAACTCATGGGCTTACTAAAACACAAGCCACAGCTCCGACACAAAGCTTTTGATTAGGTGTCAGAGTGAAGAACGCTCTCTTAATGAGATGCTTCTCTAACACTCAGGAGCTCATCCATATTGAATTAAGCCCCTTTAACAGTCATAAGAACAGATTAAAATGTTTTATTGGGTTTTAGCGCGCCGCGATCTGTCTCAGCTCGTAATCAAAACGTCGCATTTATCAACGTGGCAGACGTAACAGCTGACGGATTTCCCCCCACGCGGCCGCACCGAGGAGCTGAACTGTCGTTACTTTACATACGATAGAAAACATTCACCAGCGTGAGAGAGGACTCGATCTACTGCTCACTTCCTGTGTCTTTGGAGCACTGGTGTAAATGAGATGTGCTGTTTTTTGACWGGTATTTATCCACCTCAGAACAGAACATATACAAATAATATTGCCAGTTTTGTGCATGTGACAAACTCAAGGCCCCTGGGCCAAATCTGGCCGTCATTAACATTTTTTCCGTCCCCAAAGGTAAAACGTTTAACATGAAGTGGTTTTGTAGTTTCTCTTTTTGTCTCTGTGTTTGGTGCATTCTTCTCATGACAACTAAACTTTAAAAACAATAATGGCTTTTATAGTAAGAAAGAAACTTAAGTTTGAATAATTTTCATTAATCTTTGATTTTTGTGTGGAAAGAATAACACAGAATCGACGTTAATTATCCTTTCCTGTTTTCTTTTCTTATGTTAAAGTCAAATATTTGGATTTTAATGAGGTTTTTATTTTTTTACTTGATTTGCTGGATTGTAGATATGATAGACAAAAAAGTTGATAGAGAGTAAGTCCTAAAAAATGAATACTAAAAACATGTAAACATGTAAATTTAATATTTTTTCTAATAATACTGTCTGTTAGGTTATGTTCTAAATACTAAATAAACATAACTTGGAAAAGGTCATTTGTACTTCTATAAGAATAATTTGTTATGTAACATTTTTCAATATACACTCACCGGCCACTTTATTAGGTACACCTGTCCAAC
>NW_013952640.1:540863-543282 GCF_001266775.1 Austrofundulus limnaeus | reverse complement strand
GTGTGATGCCATCATGTCAATATGGACCAAAATCTCTGAGGAATGCTTCCAGCACCTTGTTGAATCTATGCCACGAAGAATTGAGGCGTTTCTGAAGGCAAAAGGGGGTCCAACCCGTTACTAGCGTGGTGTACCTAATAAAGTGGCCGGTGAGTATATATTGACAGAAATCGGCCCAACTTCAGCAAGTTTTGAATTTAGCAGCCCTGAGTAACTGAGTTTGACATCCCTGTTCTAATGTAATCTGACAGAAGAATAATCTAACAAATTAATCATTTATTCAGTAAATAATTATAATGTGAAATATCAAAGAGGCTGAACCAAACTATCCTGAACGTTAAAGATACCTTTCAGTAAAAATTTACAATTTAACTCAGATTCTTACCTTGGTGGCTGTTTGACGTCATCCTTGACGGGTGGGTCAGGTGGTCCGGTCCAAACAATCCAGCAAGCGAGCTCCTGGTTGGGTTTGTGTTTTTATTTTTTTATTTATTTATTTTTATTATTTATTTTTTTCAGAACAAATGTGAGTGTGTTTGTAATGCTGTTGTGGTTTACAGGCGCTGGTGCAGTTCTGCCTGAACTGTGGACGTCTGGAAGTGTGTGTTCAAACGTGAGCTCGGTCTGACCCAATCCTCTGCAGAGCCAAACAAGAAACTGGTAGCAGATGTCCAGCAGCAGCAGCCAACCTCCATTTGCCTAATGACTCAGCTGCTCCAATCAAAGTGGAATGTTGCTTTTTAGCAACAGTTCAAGCCTATCAGACAAAGGAAGAAAGAACATTGTCACTTATATGTCTTCATAAATACAGCAAAAGTACTGTAAAACAAAAAAAACAACATAAAATTAGATCTTTACTCAGCTGCTGAGGGATAAATGGTTTTAAGAGTAAAGAATGATGATGGGTTCAGGCTTTTAGTGTCACTGCAAGTATTTATTGAATAATCAAATTTTGCTGAAATTAGCACAAATACCTTGCAACACAATATGATGCATTACACTATAATTGATGAAGTTAATGAAAAATATCATATATTGGAAATTTACATATTTACAAAAATACTGACAAGTGTAACCCAGTAACCCAAAATGTGTAATTTTCAACCATGAAGCCAATGTCAGAAAACTTTTGGTCATTTTCCTTAAATCATTTGACTTTTGAGTTTAATTTTCCTGATAATTGTTAGACTAGAAAATCATGGAAAAGCAAAAAAATAAAATTAAAATACTTCATTTGTGTTCAAACGGTACTGTTTTTCATAGTGGATGCTGTTTTGACTCAATAAGCAATTAATCAGCAACAAGTTTCAGTTACAAAAGTCTTTATGAGAGCAAACGAGTTTTATGATACTGGAGAGTTTTTTTTTTTTCTCTAAAGTTTATTCATTTCATTTCATTTAAAAACAAAACAAATTTTACATACAAAAAGTACAATTCTAAAATAAAATGAAAAGCAGCAGAAAGAAGAAAAACATCTTATAATATCTGCCCCTGTTTAAGAAAAGAAGATAAGCAATAGTCTTTAAGTAACAAAAACAAAACAAAAACAACAATAATCCTCCTGGAACAAAAACGTGTATGAGTACACATTATTCTTTTTCATATTTCTTCAACAAACCAATTTTAATCATTCTCTTAAACATAAACATTGATGTGGAATTTTTAACCACACTTTCCAGATAATTCCATAATCTTATTACCTGAATTGACGTGCATCGTTCCTTCAAACTGGTTTGAAATTAAAGTTTCACAAACATCTCAACCCCTTTAAGATTATAACAAAATTTAAGTGGATATTTAGAAGTAATATGTTTTTATGTGCCTTATACATAATTTGCAAAATACTATAATCAACCAACTCATGAAATTTCAATAATTTCAACTAACAAAACAATATATTTGATGGGTGACTGTAAAGTTTTCTGTTTATAATTCTTACAGCTCTTTTCTGTAAAATGAAAATGGGATTTGTAATTGTTTCACATGCTTTCCCCCAGATTTCTATACAATAAACTAGGTGCGGAACAACTAATGCTTTATACAACATACACAGAGCTTCATCATTAAATAACTCTCTTACTTTATATAATACTGCAATAGATTTTGCTATTTTTATTCTTAAATTATCTATATGAGCTCTCCATGTCAGCTTTTCATCTATGATAACACCCAGAAACTTTACCTCACTGACTCTACAAATTTCAACACCACCAACTTTCAATAGAACATMAATATTAGGGCTGCAATGATTAAACGATTGACGACTAATCGATTATTAAAATAATCGATGACTAATTTAATAATTGATTAATCGTTTTCTTTTTTTTTTCTTTACTTTGTTTTTCTCTCCAAACTGCTTTGACACCTTCCACTGCCACATCTGCCTTTCTGTCCTTGACACACATGCACAGTAGTGGTA
>NW_013952640.1:538984-540853 GCF_001266775.1 Austrofundulus limnaeus | reverse complement strand
TTCATGTTCTTCTGAGGCATGGCGACGACTGATATGCTAATTCCAAGCACAAAGGTCCATGCAAGATGCTTAAAAAAAAAGGTCTGAAATGAGTATCCTACTTTCTTCACCAAACAGTCATAACAAGCCATGTCCATCAGAAATCATAAAATGAGGTAAGAAAACCGCTACACAGGCTCTAGTACCATGATTACCTGTCAACAGAGCTCAAAGTGTGGGATCATTTTAAGAAAATGAAAGAGAAACCTGTACAATATCTGCAGAGCAGAACTTACCTTCCACAGCAATTATTTTTAGTTAACATATAGCTAAAATCTAACGATGGTTATATAATAGCAGCTGCATTCTGGCACGATAAGCTSTATGTTTTATATTCAATTAACGTATGATCTGATTAGTCAACTAATCGAAAAAATAATCAGTGATTAATCGATTATAAAAATAATCGTTTGTGGCAGCCCTAATCAATAGTTTTCTTTATTTTACTAAATATCATGTAGTTAGTTTTATCTAAATTTAATGATAGTTTAATGAGTTGAAACCAAGTTTGTAGTTTAACAAATTCTATCTATATCATTYGTTCTATGTCTTTACCCAAACAAAAAAACATCATATCATCTGCAAACAGAACACATTTTAAAAGTCCTGACACATTTACCAAGTCATTTACATACAAAATAAACAATTGTGGTCCAAGTACAGAACCTTGTGGAACTCCACGTGATGTTACAGAGTTCAGATCTTACATCATTTACTTGTACAAACTGTTTTCTATCTTTTAAATAACTTGATACCTATTGTAATGCTGGTCCTCTAATACCATATTGATTCAGCGTTCCAAGAAGAATGCTGTGGTCAGTGGTGTTGAATGCTTTCTTCAAATCAACATAAACACTGACACAGTACTGTTTTTGATCAATAGCAGTTATTTGTTCTATTAATTCCATTAGAGCCATTGATGTCGACCTATTTGTCCTAAACCCATACTGAGGGTCATTTGATTTTTTTTTGTTTATCAATAAATGTATCTAATCTGTTTACAAATTATTTCTCTAAAATCTTTGAAAACTATGGCAATTGGTCTATAGTTTGTAAACATACATTTCTCACCATTCTTATAGAGAGGAATTACCTTGGCTATCTTCATGTTAAAAAAAATCTACTTATACATACATACCTGACTTCTAACAAATACTAGAACTGGGTATTTAAAACAAGCACCAAACACATACTTTTACCTTGTTTATACTATAAATTCATCACATTGTCCTTAAACTGAAACAAATGCCACAAATCAGTTTTCTTATAAATGAGTTACTTAAAAATTCAAAGATCGATTATTACAATGTGTCACTTTCACTGAAAAATTAGTACAATATAGATTTATTATTGCCTGCAGACAAAAGTTAGAAAGGGTGATATTATAGTTATTTGTGTCTTAATATGCCTGTTTGTCTGTTAGCGAATTATCTCAAAACATACTGTTGATATGTAGTACACATGTCTGTCTAATAGTAAGTTTTGGAAAAAAAATGTCTTAAAAACCAGAGCTATTAACGCATTTTACTTTGTTGTTTTAGATGGGGGTACCCTGACTTTTTTTTTTTTGGGAGCCTGGAGCTGAAGTGTCAGATGTAATCACAGCCTGAGCCTGAAGCATCAAGTCGACTAGACCTCTACAAATAGAAGGGGTAAAACTGCCCAGGGGGTAGGCTGGTGTGGGGGCAGGGGGTTAGCCTGCGTGTTTACACCCTAGCTTGCGTTGGCGGAGGGCTCAGAGGCTCTTTGGAGCAGGATGGATGCACGTGTGTGTGTGTGTGTGTGTGTGTGTGTGTGTGTGTGTGTGTGTGTGTGTGTGTGTGTGTGTGT
>NW_013952640.1:537586-538847 GCF_001266775.1 Austrofundulus limnaeus | reverse complement strand
ACACCATCCTCTCAGGGCATCTCATCTGTCTCAGGAGGGGTATTAATGTGGATGTCCAAAGCCTTTGTCCCTAAAATGAGTTTGCTTGATGCAGGCTGACAGAACTGGGGAGACGTGCCCTGGAGCGAAAAAGTAAAGCAGGAAAATGCAGAAAATCTTCTGCCGTACTTAAAATAAAAYAACAGTGTCATGACACTGGCTGCCAAAAATCACGTCACACACTCAGTTAGCTAGTTTTCCATGACAAAAACAAAAAACTCTTAAACAATCCAAATTAGAAAAAAAAATCACTAACAACATCTGTCGTAGAGTACGACGTGTGAAGAAAGAGGAACATGTTTTTGTCCTGGCTAGGCTAACGGCTAAGCTAAAAGCTAGGTTAATGGCAAGACTAATGGCTAGGCTAAGGGACTAGGCTAATGGTTAGTCTAAAGTCAAGGATAACACCAAGGCAAATGGCAAGACTAAGGTCTAATGGCAAATATTGTTGTTTTATAGATGCTTAAAATCAGGCTACATGTGCCCTAGTACATTCAGTTTAATCATACATTTGGTATTCAAAGCTAGCTTTCAACTCTAGGCTTTTGGTCTTTTACACTTGCTTTTTCTTGACTTTTATGTTCAAATGTATTTATAACTAAGTCTTACTTGTATTTTTACCCTGTAATAGCAAAATATCCTCAACGGCAATGYTGCTGAATATCCAAAACAAATGCGAAGCACAGCTAAAACATAAAAACCTTTTAGATTAAGTGTATTTCAATGAACGAGAAGTAGGCATGAAAATATTAAGACCACAGTGCATTGGGATATGCCGACATTGATGCATACGCATCATTTTCTGTAACAAGATTAATAGCTAGTCTTTAAAGATATGGCTCACATAGGCTAAGGGCTAGGCTAACCAAACAAGAACYCATGATTTATTTATTTATTTTCATTTTTGAGGCTTTTAAACAAACTCCCCCTTAATAGCAACATACTGGTGTAACTRAACCTCTCCACTTTAACATGACAGAGTTTGTTTAGCTTGTTGTTGTTTTATCAACCGAACAAACGTATTACTACTCTACTCTATGCTCGAAGACTGATGTCATGGCTAATGAGTTATTAACTACTTTGATAAAACATTATTTCTAACTTAACTGGGTTGTGTCTTTAGTCCTTCCTTTGTTTCCTAGTGTTTACTTTGAGATTGAAAAATGTGCAGTACAAATTCAACCAATTATTATTATTATTATTATTATTATTATTAAATACA